>NW_022631018.1:637307-725535 GCF_010015895.1 Lontra canadensis
TCTTTTTTTTTTTTTTTAAAAGATTTTATTTATTTGACAGAGATCACAAATAGGCAGAGGCAGGCAGAGAGAGAGAGAGGGAGGGAGGCAGGCTCCCCGCCGAGCAGAGAGCCTGACGTGGGGCTGAATCCCAGGACTCCAGGACCACGACCCAAGCCGAAGGCAGAGTCTTTAACCCACTGAGCCACCCAGGTGCCCCTTTAAGAAGCTATTTCTTAAGCAAAGAATTAGCATAGAAAGGAAAACTATATGTAGATACTGATTAATATGGTATTTTTGTTTTAGTTGAAGACTCCTATTTGAAGATGAAATAGAATGTGCTCTTGTGGTAGCAGTGGGTGGCAGTGCAGGAATGGGCTGGTTTTCTAGGCATACTCAGGATTTATTCAGGTGCTAAACACTTGATGCCGTTTGGTATTGGTGCTTTGACTTCCTATACAGGAGAAGCATACAGTGCTAAGTGGGAAGATTTCTGAATGCTCTGATTTTACTTAGAATTGACAGTAACCATCAGGAGAAACTGCATTTATTTCTAGGGAACAATTAATAATAATGTAGCGTAATGTTCTGACGTCACTTCCAATTAAAAAACAAAAGGGCATTATAACAGCCTCAGCCCAGGGTGAAAGTATATGTTTCTAACTTTTTCGTACTGAAAGGTTGTGACATTTGCTACTGTTTATGCTTTGGCTAAAGGGTGAATGGTAGGTTTTATAAACCGGGCATGCGTATTTGTGTGAGGGTGCCGGGTTAGCCTTGATTGTTCTGAAGTATGTAAATGGACTTCAGTAAATGATCCAGGTGAGTATATTTTTTCATTGTGCTACCTTAAAAAGACCTTAATTATGTATCTTCCTAAGCATCTGCAATGAAGACAAAAAAAGTAGAAATGGTGTATAACTTTCATAATGAGCTTATCGCTCTGTAGAAGGCATTAATAATCATTTACAAATATAACCTAACAATTTATAATCCAATGTTTATTTGTAGTTAATGGTTCTTTAACATTTCCCTTCTTCCTGAGAGAATTGTTTTCAGTGACATGATTTATTTCTCTGTGTCTTTTCCCTCAATATTTTTAATGTCTCCAAAATAGTTAATAAGGACAGACTAGACGTGAGAATGTTGGATTTTACAAGCCATCCCAAAATTTAGTGGCTTAAAATAGTGACTTGTTTTTTCTTACCATCATATGGGTCAGCTGGGCTCAGCCTGTTGGTTCTTCTGCCCACATGTTTTATAGACTTGGATCACATGTATGACCCCATTCAACTGGGACCTCTGGTACAACTGGGATGGCTTCTCTTCTGTGTCTGGCACCTCAGCTGGGGTTGGCCAGGCCTCTCTCTCCATCTGGGTCCCTCATCATTCAGTAGTCTAGCCCAAGCTGCTTTACGTAGTGCCTGGGTCCCAGCAGGAAGCTGCCAGGTCTTTTAAGGAGTAGGCCCAGATTTGGCACACAGTTGCTTCCACTGCATTCTTTTGGCCAAAGTCAGTTACAGAGCCAGCCCAGGTTCCAGGGGAGGAAAAATAGATTCTACTTTTTTCTTTTTTCCTTAAGATTGTAACTGTTTCTTCATTTGAGAGAGAGAGAGTGAGCACATGAGTGGGGAGAGGGGCAGAGAGAGCGAGAAGCAGACTCTCCACTGAGCAGGGAACATGATGTGGGACTCGATCCCAGGACCCTGGGATCATGACCTGAGCCAAAGGCAGACGCTCAACCGACTGAGCCACCCAGGCACCCCTAGATTCTACCTCTTGATGGGAGGAATTTTTGGTGTCTGTCTTTGTAGATAATCAACCAAAAACTCTTAAGTAAATTCAGGCATTACCTCTTCTTATACTCACCAGACCATCAGAGCTTTGCCGAAACCAATTGTTACTAAAGAAGAAGTTTATAAAAGGGTCCTTGTGACTCCTATGCAAGATCAAGGGCACGGAAGTTATGTGAGTAAATGTGATTATATACTAGTTATATAATAAATTCTACCTGCTGTGCCTGAAATCTCTTCTTATAGCCTTCTGCATGGAGTATTTCCTCATGGTACTTTACAGTCACAGACATCCACATTCCATTTATGTGGAAAGAACTCGATTTGACCATTGAACTGAAAGCACAAGAAAGGGTTAGTCCTGAAGCTTTCACTTTCAGTTACATCTGCAGAAAGGTGGGGATTTCTTCTCCATGAGCTGAGGAGAAATAGTGTGAGGATGTCGGTTGATCAGAGGGAGAGTCAAAGGGAGTACTGCTGCCAGCGAGACCGGAATGTCACTGGTGGCTTGTGGGAGTCCCTAGTACGGTAGTAAGTAAGGGGCCGGGTGTTCTCGTGTTCTTCGGCAGCCACAGACGTCGTATTTTGTCACACAGTGACACAGACACCTACGTCGTATTTTGTCACACAGTGACTTAACCTGTGCACCGACGTGTTTCTGTAGCTGTTCCACCAGGACTGAATGGAGGACTTCATACTAAGACCTCACTTTTGTTCTGTGGAATCTGTATCTCTTCTCCCCAAGCAACGTAATAGTCCTGAGTTTGTCCTCATAAAACAACTGTCAGATGTGTAGGATGGTGTGTGTGTGTGTCTGAGAGAGAGAGTGTGAGTGTGAAGAATGAGCTGCCGTAGCAAGCCTCATTGAGCTGATGGAGCTGCGGGTGAAACCAGGGCTCAGGAGGAAAATTCTTCATAAAGAACTCCAACGTGAGAGCTTCTGCCAGCTTTTAGTACGAAAACTGTCGTTTGCATTGCCTTTTTTTGAGCTTAACATTTTTTGACTTGTTTTATCACCTTGAGTCTATTTGTTCTTTGAGGTAGGCTGTGTTCCACATAACAGCACCATTAAAATAAATGACTATAATATAAACTGGACGCTGTTACACTGTTGGAAACATTCATGGGAGGAGGTAAAGGCATGAAATAGAGCAGGCAGAGTCCTCTGGGAATGCCAGTGAAATTTTCATGAAGAATTTGGAATATACTCAGTGGTCCTGCTTTAATTTCCTTAGTGTCTGTAATAGGGTATCTTCTTAGAAACCCAGTGTGCAGAGTGCATAACATGTATGCTGCTGTTTCCAACAACACAAGACGGTAATGCAGCATGGAAACCCCATCCTGGGTATCCTCCCTTCTCGGGCATATACGGAGTAAGTAGTATACCATCACTGGTATGATTCCGTATCCTGCATCTCATACATTTTTCGGAAATAGAAGAGACTTTTTGCTAGAAATTCTACTATAATCTCTACAATGCTGATTTCTTAAAAATCTTTGTGCTTGCCCTGTGGGCTGAAGTAATAGCAGCTTTCCAGCTAAAAGAAAACCTCTTTTCTGAACTGGCAGTGTTTCTTCAGAAAAGGAGACTATACTCTGCACTAAACCGAGTAGTCAGAGCATCGGTAGAGAAGTAGACTGCCAAACGAAAGAAGACAGCTGATAAAGGAGAGCCAGCATGAAGATGCCACACACTCGTGATCCTGCATATTGGAGGAAGTAAACACGAGTCCCAAAATACGTGTAGTGATTTGTTCAGTTCTCTGCTGAGTACTATAGGGATCGTGAAGACAGTTGAGATCACCAAGGAGCCAGGTTTCGGAGAGGGCAGTTGAAAACTACATACGAGAGGATACGTGGACAAGGCAGAAGGTAGTTAAGCACTGGTCTGAAGGAGAAAGGTTACTGAAGGGTGTGGAGAGGGTACAGAAATGGCTTTGGGGATGGCCCTCAAAAAATAGATTAGGCTTTAAACAGGAGACGATGGGGAAAAAGGTAGGAGCAAGAGGAATTTTGAGGACGTCCCAGGATGAAGACTGTCAAGGGCAGAGCTCAGCCCCACACATGGTGGGGAGGGCAGAGCACGGTCGCGGTCCGTTTGGTTGGAGCTGAGAAGACGGATGCCTGGGGAAGCAAAGCCATTTAGGGTAGGGCTTTTCCTGTCTTGCTGAGGAGTCTGTAGAAATCAGAAGTCGTGTGCCATCAGAACAGTGAGTGTGGCGCGTCATCTGGTCCGCGCTGGAGAACCTGGAGGCCCAGAAGGCAGTTCTTTTAGTGACTCAGTAGAAGGGGCTGAGCACTAAATGAAGTTGGTGGCTGTGGGAATGAAGGGCGGTTGCAGAGAATGATGCCAGATGGCTGTCTTCCTTGTTCTCCCAGGATGTGGTGACTAGTCCCGAAAGAAAACTACTTTCGCCCCTTGCAACCTGCGCTCACTCCTAACCTGCAGAGGTAAACAGTGAGATAATGCAGCAGCTGAACTCCAGTTCACATCGCATGAACTCCTGTCCTAGTTGAGCAGGTGCATTGTTTGCAGCCCTGAATTGAGAAATGTGTTCTTCGGGGACCTAGTCAGAAGGTGGTGAGGTTTCGGAACTTAAAAAAGACTGCGGAATCAGTTTGTTTTGTTTGAATTTTGGAGTTGCTGGAACTTCCTATTGCATTCGTGAAAAAAAAAAAAAAAAAAAACCCTCAATCTCCCTAGCGTTTATGGTGAGTGTTTAGGTATGATACGTTTCTGTAGCACAAGGGAAGAATTTATGCTAAAGTCTGGGTTAACCACACTTCAGTCCTGAAGAAATGCTTTATAGGAGGGGGAAGGCCGCTCACCCTGCTTACCCCTCGGCCGCAGAATTATCCCAGGCCGGTCACTCTCTGCAGCTGGAGGGGCTGAGAAAGGAACCACTGGCACCGTGGCCACGGCCTGTCTGGTCAAACAGATCATTGGAGGAGCTGTGTGGTTGAGATCGGGCTGGGATGAGCAGAAGCCTCTGAAATCCGCTCTCCTAGCGCGCCTCGTCCCTGTAATCGCACAGAACCCCTGTGCTGAGTTTCACACCAAACTCGCTACCCTCGCAGTTACATTCTAGATGCACTGGAATTACCTTGGCTTCAGCTAAGAGTGTTATGTACTCCCTGGGAGAGGGGGAGGACACCACAAACAGGTGGAGACCATTAGAATTCAAGCTGGACTCTGACGTTCCGCCTCCTCCCGCAAACGGGGAAAGGGGTGGACGAAGGATGAAGGGCCTGGCAACGCGCTCGCGGCCGCAAGGTGTTGCCCTTGGAACACGTGGTTGCCCTGGTCCTCTGGGTTTCCGTGTGTTTCCAGCTGTTACCAGGAGAGCAGTCTCCAGGTGGGCCGGGAGTCTGCCCTGTCGTTCGTAGTGGCATTGTGTCTTCAGTTAATGGTTTGAGTTGTTAAAGGAATTGGAGAGTGAAGCTGCTCCCGCTTAGCGTGCTGTCCCCTTTGTCTCGGTCCCCGTGCTGTGTCGTCGGTAGGCATACAGCACAGCAGGCTCGTGCGCGGAGCGGAAAGCCACCTGGCAGCATGCAAATGAGACTGAACCATGTGTTCCTAATAGCCTTGCAGAAATCTTGTGTTTGGAATCTGTGAGCTTGAGATCTGACCGGAGTGTGGCCCGCTCCACAGCGGAAGCAAGTGCTGCTTGACGTCTGTGGCATCGGTCCCTTTGTCATGTGCCCCACCAGTCCAGACTCCCTAGTGTTGCTGCAGTACCAGGTTTCTTTCATTTCCTGGTCATGTTCTACTAATAGCCAGGGGGATAGGGCTAGGTTTTTCCTTAATTTATCTAGATTTGATTATCCCTATTTTACAGGGATTTTCATTTTGAAAAATAATTAGTGGAAAACTGATGAAGTAGAGCTGTGTGTGGGGGTGTTGTATATAAACACGTGAGCAGCACGCGAGGCGCTCCCGGGGTGGCTGGGGGTTGGGATTCGGAGGAGTTACTGCTGTCCTCTGGATCCTCCGTGGCATTTTTAGAAGTTCCTGACTTAAAACATGTCATAAAACTTACATTTAGAGAAGATAAGAACTGGAAAAGTTTCCAAATACTGGTGGTTTTAGATGGTTAAAAGTCCTGTATGGATTTTGGAAGGTAAAAATGAAAGTGAAGGAGTTAGGCGTCTCTTCATGTTGCTTTTGTCATGCTCTTTCTCCTCACCGTGTTGGTGTTCTATTCTGGAATTTGTAGCCAGTCCAGGGCCTCCTGGCTGACACTGCACCCTATTGAAACAGGAGTATTTGCTTTAAATTTTTCCTTGTACCTGGTTCTCACCTATGAAGTCCTTCCCCACGCTGGTTTGTTTTAAACTATTGGGTCCTCTCAAGTATGGGATTAGCAAGGATAAAAGAGTGAGTAAGATGTTGGAGGTTTGCAGAAGATTCGGGGTGGAAGGGACGGAATCTTTGACTGAACGTTGCTCTGTGCTTGGGCTTGCAGGCGTTGTGGGAGGCGCTCCAGTGAAGAAATGGACCAGTGCGCGTAAGCATGGACTCTCCTTGCTGACCGTCACCACCTGCTCTCCTTGCTAAGTGAGAGAGAGTGGGTCAGGGGAGAAGGAAAAGAGGTCAACATGAAGCTAAAGCAGCGAGTCGTGCTGTTAGCGATTCTTCTTGTCATCTTTATCTTCACCAAAGTTTTCCTGATTGACAACCTGGACACATCAGCCGCAAACCGAGAGGACCAGAGGGCTTTCCACAGAATGATGGCTGGCTTGAGGGTGGAGCTGGTGCCCAAGCTGGACCACACCTTGCAGTCCCCCTGGGAGATTGCGGCCCAGTGGGTGGTTCCCCGGGAAGTGTACCCAGAAGAGACACCAGAGCTGGGGGCAATCATGCATGCCATGGCCACCAAGAAAATCATTAAAGCTGACGTGGGTTATAAAGGGACACAACTGAAAGCCTTACTGATACTTGAAGGAGGACAGAAAGTCGTCTTCAAGCCTAAGCGGTAAGTCTTCATCTTGGGAGTCCTCTGGGCTAGTTGGTTGATTCACCTAGCTTGTAATTTATCTAAGCCTGTTCTTCTCCTTCTCTTGGTATTCTCCTCAGTAAAATGAGGGGAGTAAACCACAAGATCTCTGAAGTCTTTTCTAGCTCCTGCTGTTCCATGATTCTTCGAGTAGGGGAAATTTATAAGAACGTGTCTTGGTTCTGTACAAGACTGCACAGAGCTCTCCTCGCTTTCTAAATGTATCACACTTGTGCTTTGTGCCAGTTGTGAGAGATACAAAATGAATTGGTTAGGAAATAAGTGACTTGTCACCAAAAGTGTGCAGTTGGAGGCTGGATAAGTAACCACATGCCAGGGATAGAGCAGGAGCTCGCCAGAGCGGGAGTGGGTTCGGACAGTGACTGAAGTCCCTTTGAAGTACTAAAGCCGCGATTCTTTCACACGGGTTTTGTTCCAATTAATAAACCTTATTTTTTGGAGCAGTTTTAGGTTTCCAGAAAAATCGAGAGGAAAGTATAGAGGTCCCCCCATCTACCCCCAGGGTCCCCATTATTAACATCTTCTGTTAGTGTGGCACGTTTGTTACAGTCGATGGGCCAGTACTAGTTTATTAACTAAAGTTCATTGTTTGCAGTAAGGGTCACGCTTTGTATGGTACATTCTGTGGATTTCGATAAACACGTAATGACAAGTATCTACCATTACGATATCCTACAAAACAGCTTCCCTGCCCTAAAAATACCCCGTGTTCCACTTCCTCATCCCTCTGTCCCTCCCCTAAACCCCTGGCAACCACTGATCTTCTACTGTCTCCATAGTTTAGCCTTCTCCAGAGGGCTATATAATTGGAATCATACCGTCGTGGCCTCTTCGAATTGGCTCCTCTCACTTAGCAATAATGCTTTTACGTTTCCTCCATGTCTTTGTGTGGATTGAGGCTCATTTCTTTTTATTACTGAATAATATTCCATTGTCTGGATGTACCACATTTTGTTTATCCATTAACCTGCTGAAGGACATCTTAGTTTGCTTCCACATTTGGGCATTTACGAATAAAGCTGCTATAAACATTCAGGTGCACATTTTTTGTAGATGAAAGTTTTCAACTCATTTGGTTAAATACCAAGGAGCATGATTGCTGGATCATATGGTGAGAGTGTGCTTAATTTTGAAAGAAATTGCCAAACTGTCTTCCAGAGTAGCTGTACTGCTTTACATTCCCACCAGCAGTGAATGGGAGTTCCGTTACTCCACATCCTCACCAGCATTTGGTGTTGTCAGTGTTTTGGATTTTAGCCATTCTGATAGATGCGTAGTGATGCCTCATTGTTGTTCTACCTGTTTTGAGGAGAAAACTGAACCATTTTAGTTACCTCAGTCCAAAATCCAAGAAAATGAGCTGAATTGTATATTGTTAGACAGTGATCCCTTGGGGACTTCTCTAAGGCTCTACAGAGATCATTTGTTTGGCAATTTTTTAAATAGTTTTCTGTGAGTATATGAATTTGAAATAGGTTAACATGATGGTGATTCATATTCTTTTGCCAGGAATTATTTACCAGTGAATTTTCTCAAAGTTGGTAATGTCTGAAATTTTCTGTGTACTAAACATTTTTTTCATTCCCTAATAGAGCTTTTGAGAGAATTAGAACACATATCTTTGGGTCTCTTGCTGGGGTGGGAGAAGAAATATGGGGTAAAGATGTACAAAATTCAACTGTGATGAAAGTGGTTAGCTTAGCTGTCTTCACAGCCCTACCATCAGTAGATGATTGGCAGTGGGAAAACAAATCTGTTGGGATCCTAGAACGGGAAGAAGTCTGCATTTGCCTGGACCTGGGAGGTGTGATATACAGAAGATATGGAAATTAGGAAAGTTAAATATACAGTATGCTTTTGGAGAGTAGAAAAGTTTGATTGGCAGGTGATGTGGAAAAAGTGTGGCTATGTGGGCCTTGCGATATATTTTCCACTGGACACACACCGTTCGCCAGGCACCACACTAAGTGCTTTGTCTCTGTCCGTGCTTCCAGCCTCCATCACAGCTGAGGGCAGTTACACCTCTTGTGTCTAGAGTAAGAAACTGAGGCTGAGGGAGAATAACCAACTGGACAGGGTTATCCTGCCATGAGTGGCGTTAGGATCGGAGTCTGAGCGGCCAGTGTTCTGCCACACACGTGTAATTCTCTTCGGTTTGTCTGCCTTCCCATAAGTGTGAGGACATGCAGCACCCATCATCAGAAGTCGCTAGTTTAGTCTTGAAATGTAGTCCTTGACCTTGGTTGGTGGGCCTGGGTGAGCAGCAGCATGAGCAGAGTGATGGAAAGAAGGCAGACGAGAAACAGAAATGAAATTCACGTACAGAGATGAGTTGTGGGCATTTCGTGTTTCAAGAAGAGGATGTCCCCTGCAGAAGCACCATCTCTGCGGGCCAGCAGGAGGCGTCAGAAGGCAGGTACTCCGGGTAGTGCACCTGTCAGGCCTAGTCCAGGCGCTTGGCAGGTGGCGCGGGGTCTTCGGACCAGGTAAAGGTGGAGGGCGGGAGGCCCAGGAGGTGGAGAGCAGGTGCAGCAGAAAACTGTACAGACCAACCCGGTCACTGTAGCTTCATCTCCTGTCTCTTTCCACCACCACATCCGTCCCCGTACCTTCCTCTCCCACACCCTCCTGTGGACCCTGTTCGTTCCCCCTCCATGTGCCCATGTGAGCCCTGGGTTCCCAGCTTGAAAACATCCAGGGACCTCGTGATGCTCACTGGACAGAACTCAGCCTCCACAGCCTCATGGTCCACCCCTGACAGTCTGGTCCTCCGTTCCACACTCTGCTCTCGATTCCTGTCCCGTTGGTCCCTGCTCCCCCCATCCCCATGTCACTCCCAGCCCCAGGGGACTGTCCTGCCCCACCACCACCCCCGCAGCTGCAGTGGGGGGGGGTCGCCCTCTTGGTCACGGCCCCTGGTGACCTGCGCTGGATACACCCGGCACCGTCACTGTCTGTGGGGGGAGGGGGGTCCACATTTCAGTGCTTGTAGAAATTGACTCTGGCCCCGAGACGCCCAGCAAATTGCTATTCTGACCCTGGGGGCCTCCGAGGCTATTTAGTTCCAGTGTAAGCACAAATTAATGTCCTTGGTCAGATGCTGATGTCCTTCACCAGAAGGATAGGAGTGATTTATTGGCAGTTACTATATGAATTTTGCTGCTCTGTCAATGACTTAAGATGGATCACTCTCTGCTGAGAGGAGGCTCTGCGCCCCAGCTGCTGAGACGGCACGTGCACCCCTCTCTACGAGCCGCTCATGGTTTCTGGGCTTCTGGAGCCCCGATGGCCATGTCCTCCTGTCAAAGATAGGAGACGTGCATGGTGGGTGGGATTTATGGGCAGACAGTGATGCTTTTATTTGCATGTTTTTTGCCTTACGTTAGAGAAGTGATTTTTTTTTTCCCTCAGTGTAGCTGTCGGCGTTCTGGAGGTAGATGGGCTTTCACAGGCCAAGACTAGTTATGGTGGGAAGACAGCAAGATAGCAGTTTAGGCCTCAGAGGGGGAGAAGTAAGGGAGTGATCCTAGGATGTGCTAGAAGGGACCTTAGAGATTTGTCCGGCCGGGCCAGCTGCTCCTTTGAGCGGTGAGACACAGAGTTGGGACTCACCACAGTTCACACAGCCCACAGGGAGCCAGGGAGGCCGCAGCTCTTGGGTTCTTATTCCTTCCCTCTTCTTTCCCTCCCTCCCCCTCCAGGCCACCCCCAACATCCCTGGATTCCTGTAGGGTTTAACATTTCACCCTGAGCCGCCTTTTGGGGTATTGGAAAGCTCTTGAACGTTTCACTGGAAGGAGTGGACTGCACAGTGCACACATGTCCCTGTGGCTCCGCTGGAGCCCCGGCACAGAAAGTGTTCCAGGACTGTCCCCCAGCTCTGCGGACAGCCTACAGCTGTGTTGGACAGAGATGCGCTTGAATGGTGTCTGCTTTTGCTGCAGTTCTATTTAAAAATTGAGGCTTTATCAGGAGGCAACCAGTGGAATCCTAGGTAGTCTGAATAATACTTTGACACTAGAAATGAGAAACGGTGTTGGAGTGTACCGACCATGCTAAGAAGAAACTGGCCTCCCAACCAGGGGGTGACGCACATCTGTCTTCCAACAGAAGTGTTCTGTCACTTTGCCTTGATAATGTGTTTTGTGGGCATAGTTTGTTTCACTTTTGACTCCAAGGTCATTTACAGCGAAGCTCACAGCCTTTGACAGCACCGTCGCCCACTTCCCCGGTCCACGTGTCCCCAGTGGAGCAGCTCCTCTTCCTCCAGCCTCCATTCATTTCTATTTTACTCTTGCCTGGAAAGCGTAATAGGTCTTTTGATTCAGGGAAATGCAGGCAAATAGTAGCGGTCATAGGCAGCTTTAGTGTCTTCTTTCTTCCCAATTAACCATTAAATGGTATCTTTCTTTATGATTGGTAGAAAGAAATATGCCAGTTTTGATTATCTTTTGTTGATGTCATGCATGTGATGGAAAAATCATCAGAGTGGAGTTTAAGATGAAAGAGATCTTGGAAATTGCCCCCTAGTCCAGCCTCTAGTATGTTATAGAAGAAGAATCTAAGACCCAGAGAAGAGAACGGTTTTGCTCAAGGTTACCCAGACAGGTGATGACAGAACTATATGCCTAGCTTCCCTGCCAGTCCGGGATCCCTGCCACTACAGCATCGTAAATGTAAATAGAGAAAAAGAGGATGGTTTGTCAAACAGCTTTTTTCAAATGCACCTTTGCCTACTCATTAAACAAACACTGAGGTATATCACGACCGTTTATTTCCAAGAAATTTAAACTTCTCATAAGCCTTGCCATAGCCATTCTGGTAACACAGACATTTTGATTATAGGGTTCCCTTCATTTCTTCAGTTCAGTCTAATAAAAATGGTAGCAAACATTCATTAAGCACCAACTGTAGGCTTAACATCATGGTAGAGATTCAGAGATAGTCCTTGCCTTCCAGAAAATGACCTTTAAGTTTTATTTAGACTACATGGAAAGTCTTTTAGAGGGGTAGAAATAACGTCTTGTGTGTTCTATTCATAGAGTGACTGTGAAGCAGATAGAGAAATCTAGGTTCCTTCTCCACTTCTTCGTTACCCCCACTTCCAGATTCGTCCGAATCCACAGCCGCGCTCGGCTTTGGCAGGGAAGGCGTCCATAGGGCGGAGTCAGGCGTGCTTACGTTCTGCTGTGCTGTCCCGTGCGGTGCCGATGTAATTCACGTCTCCATCTGTGCTTCCCGTTCACTTTGCAGGTATAACCGAGACTATGTGGTAGAAGGGGAGCCATATGCTGGTTATGATAGACACAATGCAGAGGTAGCAGCCTTTCATTTGGACAGGTATGTGTCATCCTGGAGGGTTACTTTGCTTTGTTTCCATTTAAAAACATCTTGGAGAGGACTTGTGGACTCATTCCAAAGGGAGCAACTCTAATAACTTTGACTTGGTACCTACTCGAGGTAGCTGATTGACGGATTCCATTAAAGTCGCACAAGTCCTTTGTAATCTGGGTGGTTCTCGGAAAACCTGAGTAAATATCTTCACTCTACACTTTTCAAGATCATTTCCTTCTGGCATGCCCTCTGGCAACATGAGTGAAGATATTCTTGGTAAAGAAAATGGCAGGATGAAAACCAGAGCTGGAATTCAAGTCCCTAAACTGAAATGATCGTTAATTGGGCCTGACAGTACTGGTTTTTTTGTTTTGCTTTATTTTTGTTTTAAGTAAGTAATACTCACTTATCCTAGAAGCATACAGCATGACATATATAATGAATTTTATTATCCTTCACACAGGAGATGCTTGGCTTTAGTAACCAGAATAATTCCAAAAGCAAAACGGATATAAATTCAAAATATGTAAGCTAACTAGGAAAGTTAGTATTTTCTCAGCACAGGGCTCGCCGAGAGCCTGGTAACTGGAGTGTCTGGTAGCTTGCTTGCCCTTCTGAGCAGCTCCTTTGTCCAGGCATACTGACAAACTTCAAAAGAATTATTCACAATAGTTGTTAAATGAATACATAAAGGAAACCAGAAGAAAATAAAGGTGATTTTTTTTCTTTTTCTGGATTAGGAAGGATTTTCTAGGCATAAAAGCAATAATTGAAAAATTGCAAAGAAAAAGCTATTCCAGCAGACAGAGCTAAATACAATTAACTCCAATGTCAGGGAACATCAAATGAAATTTGAAAGCAAAGTAAGAGAAAATACGTGAATCTAATGTAATCCAAGCATTAACAACCTTAATATATAAATGTTTATACAAATCTGTATATATGCTAAAACTTTAATAGAAAATGATCTAAGGGCACAGTTGACTAAATAGAAATCATCAATTGCTAATAAATATGGCGGGCGGGGGTTCATCCTCACCAGGAATAACAACAACAAATCCATTTGAAACAACGGATACTATTTTCTTCTGCTGAGAATGGCCAGATTTAAAAAAAAAAAAAAAAAAAAAAAGGTAGTACTATATTGGAAGGAATGCAGTGAGATTTGGATGCAGCTTGTGGCATTATTAATCAGTTCCATCTTTCTTTTTAAGAACTCTGGCATTATATATTGGAAACCTGAATGCTCCTGGCCTTTGGATGAGTAACTACCTTTTTACGCCAATATCTAAGATATTTTTAAGAATGTATTTCTAGGAAGTACCTGGAGAAATAATGGAATTCAGAGTTAACATATATCCAGGATCTTAGCCGTAGCGTGAAATTTTCAGTAGTGAAAAACTAGTGGCAGTCTAAATATCCAGTGATAGTGGAAAAGGTTAAAAAAATGTTCACAATACCATGAGTTTTTCACTGCCTCTTTTTAAGACATAGCGGTAGAGAATTGGGTAAATCTTGTTCCTCACTTAAAGGCCTGCTAGCATCAGTCTTTCCAAGAGCTCATTTATTTCCTCGTTTTCTTCATTCCCAACCTGATGTCCCAGTTGACAGACACCAGCAGCATGTGAAGATCGTTTTCCCCTACCAATACCAATATTTCATATACCAGTATTTCATCCAACTCATGAATTTGTGTACATCTAAGATATGTAAAGGGGTACCTCATTGTTAGTGATTTTTGGTTTTCCGCAGTCATTATTAGCAAAATTTAACATGTCCGTATCTTTTCACACCACAACACCTATTCATTAACTTAGAGTGAAGTAGTCTTTGTACAGAAATCACTCCCTTTGATGTTAATTAAATCTACTAATGTTTCAGATCGTGATCTGTGCTCTGGGAGGTCTGCGTTTCAAAGGGAAGCGTACCTCAGAGTCTGAAAGTTCTTCTCTAGCCAGGCCCCCTACCCCTTTTGTTAACTGCCACCCCAGCCAGGCTCACATGCCCCCCTCAACATGGCCCCTTGGCACTTGACTGGCTGCTAGTGGTTGGCCTGGTGGTGGTCAGTGGAGAAAAAGGACCTCCCTGCTCTCTTTACCAGCCACGGCTCCTGCTCCTTTTCTGCTCTTGGGTTGCTGTTTCGCCATTACATGGGGATTTAACCACCTTGTCTGACCACAGGAGGCTTTCTCAGTCTTTATGTTATTTTGACCCATCTGTTGATCTACTTTTGTGGCTTTTCGAAGATTGAGTTTAAGACCGTCAGCAGCCCTGAACAATGCATTACTCCTTTATGTAGCTGTCTGGAAAGGTTTTATTACGACATGAGGAAGGGCTCATAATGAGTGAAAAGCAGGATACCCAACTGTGTTTGTATAATCTCAACTGTGTATCTATACACAAGAGTGTGTGTGTGTTTACATACATGTGTAAAGGAAAAAAATGCTCGTATACCAAAATGACAGTAGTTATTTCTGGGCTGTGCAGTTATGGATGATCTTTATTTTCTTCATTGTAACTTCTGTGTGGTCCAAATCCTGCCCCCTCCAACGTTTCTTCAGTGAGTGTATTTTTTAGCCAGGAAATTTCATTTTTTAAAAAATGATTTTGCTCAACCATTAGGTTGATCTTTTAGACCATTAGAGAGAAGCATCTTCAAATATATCTGTATTTAGTTGTTCCCTGGGTTTATCTTTTTAGATTAATCTGTATAGTTTTTGGCCAATGTGCTGTTTGATCCAAAGCTTTGAACACATGTATGGGTTTAAACCCGTTTTTTTAATGCTTTGTTGAAATTTGTTTAAAAGTTTTACTATGAAAAATTTCTAACGAATTAAAATAGTTTAATGAATCCATATACCCATTCCCCAAGTTTAGCAGTTGCTCTCATTTTGCTAGATTTGCCTCATCCTTTTTGCTGAAGTGCATATTAAAATATATTACATACATCTTGATGGCTTAGTCAGTAGAGCATGGGACTTGTGATCTCAGGGTTGTGAGTTCAAGCCCCACACTGGGGTAGAGATTACTTAAAAAAATATATATTTAAAACACATATAAATAGAAATATACATATATATACCTACCAATCAGCAGTATATTTTCTTTATAAAATACAGCCCCCAAAGATTTTTCTCTTCTGTTCTTCAACCTCCCAAACCAGGATTCTGGGTTTCCGTCGCGCCCCCTTGGTGGTTGGCAGATTTGTTAATCTACGGACAGAGATCAAGCCCGTTGCCACGGAGCAGCTCTTGAGCACCTTCCTAACCGTAGGTAAGATTATAGAGGACATTTAAATAGGGGAGTAGTTAATAAGTTAAGTGGGACATCATTGAGTAAGCTGGTTTGTGACTTTTAAGAATTGAAGAACTCAAGGGAATACAAAAACATATTGGGCCACTTGTTTTTAGGCTAGTGGGGGATATGGATCCTAACGGTAGGTAGGTGGCCAGAAAGTGAGAGTTTTCTCTGACATGTACTTGGCTGTGTGAAGGTAGGAAGTGAGGTCATTTACTGATAGTGTAAGTAGGTAATTACTTTGTTTCCTTCTGCCTGATCTTTTTTTTTTTTTTTTTTTAATGTTTTATTAATTTAAGAGAGAACACAAGCTCGAATGGGGGGACTGCCCGATGAGCAGGGAGCCCGATGCAGGGCTCGATCCCAGGACCTTGGGGTCATGACCTGAGCCAAAGGCAGCTGCTTAACCAACTGAGCCCCCCAGGTGCCTCCTCTTCTGCCTGATCCTAAAGTAAATCTCAGATTCAGATTTTGGCCTAAATCCGTTACTGTGTGTGTATCTTTGACTTGGTGGCTCTTTCATATACATGTACTTTCTTGGGAACTGTCTCCTTAGAATTGAGGGAACTATAAGGCAGCTCTGAAAGAGGGTCAGAAATGCCCTTGGAAGGTTGGCTTTGGGCCTGGAAGATGACCACTGCCTTCTAACCCGCAAGGGTCAGCCTGTAACCCACTGTGCATGGACTTGACTCTGGTCCCTGGCCTCTGTGCTCTGTTCTCTCACTCTGAGGTCAGGCATCTGAGCTAACATTCTCACTCCTGTTCCGCTCGTGGGCACGGTGAGAATGGGAAGAAGTCAGAGGTGCCATGGTCTCTTGTCTCAGTCTCATCGTGGTGACATTCTCAATGACACGGTGCTCCACGTTACGATATGACCATTGAAACAGACATTGCCAGATGAATTTCACCTTGCTTTGCTAGAATGAATGGATTTATATTTGAAATGAGGTGAAATTGAATATTTTTTTTTAAGATTTCATTTATTTATTTGGCAGAGATCACAAGTAGGCAGAGAGGCAGGCAGAGAGGAGGAAGCAGGCTCCCTGCTGAGCAGAGAGCTCGATGCGGGGCTTGATCCCAGGACCCTGGGATCATGACCTGAGCCGAAGGCAGAGGCTTTAACCCATTGAAATGGGATATTTAAAGGACTTGTGACGGAGTCATCTTTCAGAATTTAAACCTACAGGGCTAAGGCTTAAGCTGTTCTTACAAATAACCCAAAGTGGACAGTGTCAGTGATGTGTTTCATGTGTTTTCTAATCACTTTTGCTGGTCCAATTCTGTGCTCTGGCAGATACGAATTCCTGATGGATGAGAGGAGGTCAAGAAGAGTAGACCAGGGCCCCTGCTCTCTGGAGACTCACAGGTTGACTCTCCTACGTAGTGCCAAGTGTGGGGGACGGAGAGGCCAGGATAAAGTTTGTAGAGGAGGCTATTAGCAGCTAGACTGAGTATTGAAGAATCAGTAAGAGCTACCCCGGGGGCAAAAGGAAAGGGCATGAGGCAAAATAATAGGAAGTCATCATGGGAACGAGGGCCTAAAGACCTGGAAGTACACAGGAGTGGTGCCTTTGAGGAATGAGCTTCTGGATACAGCCTGCAGCACAGGGCAGTGTTTAAGTGTGGGCTGCCATCACAAGACGTCATGGATGGTGTGGCTTAAACAGTAGAGACTTATTCCTCACAGTTCTGGAGGTGGGGTATGGGGTCAGGGTTCCAGCATGCTTGGGTTCTGGTGAGGACCCTCTTCCTGGTTTGTAGTCAGCTACTGTCTTGCTATGTCTTGCAGAGAGTCCTTCTTAGAAGGACACTAATCCCAACATGAGTGCTCCCTTCAAAAGTCCCACCTCTAGATACCACCACACTGGGATTAAGGGCTCAACATCTGAATTTGGGGGTATACAAAAATTCAGGCAGATAGAGGGATCGCACTGGAGATAGGTTTTAAATAATGAGCTGACCTTAGCAGTTTTGGTTTTTTTTTTTTTTTTTTAAGATTTTATTTATTTATTTGACAGACAGAGATCACAAGTAGGCAGAGAGGCAGAGAGAGAGAGGGGGACTCGGCTCCCCGCCAAGCAGAGAGCCCGATGCGGGGCTCAATCCCAGGACCCTGAGATCATGACCTGAGCTGAAGGCAGAGGCTTAACCCACTGAGCCATCCAGGTGCCCCATCAGTTTTTAAAAATATTAGATAACTTGATATAACAACCAAATTCTGCGTAACCCTTGCAACTTGACAAAGCACTTTCATACAGTTACCTTATGTTGATCCTCTTGCAAAAGAGTGCAGTGAGTAAGGGAGATTTACCCACGTAAATCAGCTCAGAAGAGTTGGAGGACTTTCCTGAGTCAT
The DNA here is from genome assembly GCF_010015895.1 of Lontra canadensis. Classification (NCBI taxonomy): domain Eukaryota; kingdom Metazoa; phylum Chordata; class Mammalia; order Carnivora; family Mustelidae; genus Lontra; species Lontra canadensis. The sequence continues at coordinate 655,085 of NW_022631018.1, forward strand.
GTAGCTACTCTTAGCCAGGATTCAGACCTGGATTTTCAGACTATCTATATTTCATCTGCTAATATTCTTTCAACACAATTTTATTTCCCTTCTGTGTGGTGGGCTCTGAACTATCTAGAAATGAATGACACCTCCCTGCCCTCAAGGAGCTTCATTTGATGGGGAAGCCAGACATGTACAGAGGGCCTGTGGCGGCATGGACAGAAAGGGGTGATGTGCAGGTCAAGGGTGATGGTTCCTTGGTGAAGGTGGCGTTTCATCCAGGTCTTAAAGGGAGAGTAGCACTCCCTCAGGGAGGTACAGTGGGAAAGAACATCCTAGGTGTTGAGACTTTCAACCTTTTTTGTACTATAGACTCTTGGCATGCTGGAGAAGCTTGGGGATCTTTCCTCAGAATAGTGTTTTTTAGGGGCACCTGGGTGGCTCAGTTAGTTGAACAACTGCCTTCGGCTCAGGTCATGAACCTGGAGTCCTGGGATCGAGTCCCGCATTGGGCTCCCTGCTCGGTGGGGAGTCTGCTCTTCCTCTGACCTCTCTACTCTCACTCACTCTCTCTCAAATAAATAAAATTAAAAAAAAAAAAAAAGAATAATGTTTTTTAGGGGCGCCTGGGTGGCTCAGTGGGTTAAGCCTTTGCCTTCAGTTCAGGTCCTGATCTCAGTGTCCTGAGAGCGAGCCCCGCATCAGGCTTTCTGCTCAGCAGGGAGCCTGCTTACCCCTCTCTTCCTGCCTGCCTCTCTGCCTACTTGTGATCTCTGTCTCTGTCAAATAAATAAATAAAATCTTTAAAAAAAAAAAAAAAGACTAGTGTTTTTTAAAGGCACACATTCAAATACATAGACTTACAAATGAAATCAATAATATTGAAATCTAGTTTCGTTATCAAAAATTCGGAGTTTGCAATCTATAAGCTTGTGCTTCATTATTATTTAACACATTAAATAACAGTTCTAGCAGTGATCCAGTAATTGTCATAATTTCAGACAGTATAAATGATACTTTGCAACAATGGTTGATATGATATGAAAAGTCTGTGGTTTCTTCTGGTGAAAGAGTCACAGGTAATACTAATACCGCCATGGTTTGCTTCCTATTGTCATAATTGAAGGAACACTAAGTTTCACATAAAAGTTAATGAAAATAAAGGGGCGCCTGGGTGACTCAGGTAAGCATCTGACTCTTGGTTTCAGCTCAGGTCGTGATCTCAGGGTTGTAGGATTGAGTCCCATGTCAGGTCCCACATTCAGTGCAGAATCAGCTTAAGACTCTCTCTCCTTGCTCTGCCCTTCTCCCGGCTCCTGCATGCGCCTGCGTGTGCTCTCTTTCTCAACTAAATAAATCTTTAAAATAAAACAGTTGTTAATGAAAATAATGTGACTTTGTTCCCAGCCAGTGCACAGGCTCCTGAGTCAAGTCTGCTTCAGGTGGAGGACAGCGCGTAGACAGGGGTGACGAGAAGCAAGAGAAGCCTGTGGGAAGCTCAGGGGAGTTGAGCCCCAGTGAAGGGAGGCTCGGGGCGGGTGAAAGAGAAAGGCAGGTGGTCAGGACGGTGTCCACCGGGCCTCGTGCACCAGGCTTAGAAGTGGAGACCTTTTCCTTAGACACTGGGAGGCCATTAAAAGAGCTGGAGCGGGGCACCTGGGTGGCTCAGTGGTTTAAGCCTCTGCCTTTGGCTCAGGTCATGATCCCGGGTTCCTGGGATCGAGCCCCGCATCGGGCTCTCTGCTCAGCAGGGAGCCTGTTTCCCTTCCTCTCTCTCTGCCTGCTTGTGATCTCTCTCTGTCAAATAAATAAATAAAAATCTTTAAAAAAAAAAAAAAAAAAAGAGCTGGAGCGTGGTAAAACCAGATTGGAATTTTGGAAAACCAGCCACGGCAGTGTCGTGGAGGCTGCACTGGGACGGGGGTGGGGTGAGAGCTGGGAGCACATGGTGGCCGCCGTACTCCGCGCATGTACAGGGCGAGTCATAGCTCGAGCACAGGCAGCGGGTAGGAAGCGTTAAGGGACACTCAGCAATTAGAATGGAATGAATTTGGTGAACATTTGGGCTGAGTGGGACAACTGAGAGAGAAGGAAAAAATTAAGAATGACTCCCAGTTCCTGAATTGGATGACTCAGTGTATTACAAAGCTGTCAGCTGTCTTAGGAATGTAGGAAGAGGAGGAAGATCATGAATCAAATTTTAGACACTTTGTTTTCTTGTGTGAAATAACAAGAAAGATATATACCGGTCTCTGCCCCCGGTGCCTGACGGAGAGCTCAGAAAACCCTGGTAAATTCCTAAGCCGTAAGAGCACGGGGAGGATCTCTTGTTCTAATGAGGAGGCTCTGTGTGGGCTGGTCACCAGAACGACAAGCCGTAGCTGGAAGCCTGGAATTCTCAGCTCCCCGCCCGCCATTTTCCAGGGAGGGGAGAGGGATTGAGAATAGAGTTAATAATAAATCGTGCCTACTGGAGAAAGCCTCCATAAAAATCCCAATAGCATGGGGTTTGGGAGTTTCCAGGTTGGTGAAGCAGGATGCTTCCATGTGCCACCAGCCAGGCCCCAAACTCAATGAGGACAGAAGCTCATTGGTCTGAGACCTTGTCCTGTGTATGTCTTCACTGGGGCTTTTGATACGTGTCCTCTGTAATACACCAGTAACCAGTGAGTAAACTGGTTTCCTGAGTCCTGTGAGCCTCCTTGGCCATTTCTTTTTTTATTTGAAGTGTGATTGACATTGAACACATATTAGTCTCAGGTGTGCATCGTAATGACTTGAAATTTTATTTATGGTGAAATGATCACCACAACATCTGGTTAACATCCATCATTATACATAGTTATGGGATTTTTTCCTTGTGATTAGAACTCTTATGATCTATTCATGTAGCAACTTTCGTTATGGTACTACTAACTTAATAGGCGCATTTCTGAACTTCACATCTCTGGACTGATTTATCTTCTAACTGGAAGTTTGTGCCTTTTGACCCCTTCACCCATTTCACCCACCTCTGGCAGCCACCGGTCTGCTCTCTGTATCTAAGAGCTTGGTTTTGCGTTGGTTTTGGTTTTGTTTTTAGATTCTGCGTATAATAAGACTATATGGTATTTGTCTTTTTCTGACTTGTTTCATTTAGCATAATGCCCTCAAAGTCCATCCATGTTGTTGCAAATGGCAAGATTTCATTCTTTTTATGGCTGAGTCATATTCCATTGTGCATATATGGCACGTCCTCATTCACTCATCAGCGGACACTTAGGTTGTTTCCATGGCTTGGCTGTCATAAATAATGCTGCGGTGAACATGGAGGTGCAGATAGGTTTTCAAGTTAAAGTGTTTTCTTTTCTTTTTCTTTCTTTTTTTTCTTTCAGATACTTAGAAGTAGAGCTGCTGGATCGTATGGGAGTTCCATTTTTTGAGTTTTTTGAGAAACCTCCATAGCGTTTACCATACTATGGTACATACCTTACTATTCCAATTCACATTCCCACCAGTGGTACCCAAGACTTCCCTTTTCTCCACATTCTCACCAGCACTTTTTGTCTGTATGTTTGATGGTATCTTGTTGTGGTTTTGATTTGGATTTCTCTGATGACCAGTGATGTGGAACATCTTTCATGCACCTGTTGGCACTTGTATATCTTTGGAAAGATGTGTATTCAGATCTTCTGCTCACTTTTTAATCAGATTTTTTTTTGCCTTTGAGTTGTAGGAGTTTTTTTTGTTTGTTTGTTTGTTTTTGGGTATTAGCCCCTTTTCATTTTGTCGATTGTCTCTTTGGCTGTGCAGAAGCTTTTTAGTTTGATGAAGTCATACTTGTTCATTTTCGCTTTTGTTGCTTTTGTTCTTGGTATCATATCCAAAAAATCATCACCCCATCACCCCGATTGATGTCGGGAGTAGACTGCCTGTGTGTCCTAGGAGTTTTATGGTTTCAGGTCTGATGTTCAGGTCTTCAGTCCATTTTGAATTAATGTCTGTGGTGTAAGAGAGTTTTCGTTCTTCTGCATATGACCATCCAATGTTCACAACAGCATTTACTGAAGAGACTGTCCTTTCCCCATTGTATATTCTTCTGCCCTAGTAAATCAAACCCCAAGATGGGGCTCATGGAAACCCCTGATTTATAAGCCAGTCAGAAGCGCAGGTGACAACCCAGGCTTAGAGCTGGCCTCTGAAGTGGGGCATAGTCTCGTGGGACTGAACCTTCAACCAGTAGGACCGGTTCCTGACTCTGGGAAGACAGTGTCAGCATTGAGTAGAATCATAGGGGGCCCAGCTGGAGTCGCAGAATGCAGTTCTCCACAGTGAAATTGGGTACAGAGTCTTACCATGACAGGAGCATCCAGAAGTGAATGGTGACGAGTCTTTTAGGGGCTTTAGACAGTCTACAGCTTAGGAGAGAAGTCTGGGCTGGAGGGTTAGATTTGGTTATTAGAGGTGGTAGTTCATCCAAGAAGAGCACGGAGACCAGGGTGATCAGAAAGCAAGTTATAAAAGCTAAAAAATCCAGGAAATGATAAAAGATTCAGAGCCTAGGCAAATTAGATATTGAAGTCTGGAAAACGATTGGAGTGAGATTATTAATAATAAGTAGCCGGCATTGATTGGTCTCCGACACTGTGTCAGGCTTTGTGCTGAGCATTACTGCAGATTATCTCACCCCTCACAACGCAGTGGTAGGGGACTGATACCTGTTTTACAGAGAAAGCTTAGAGAGTTAGGATCACGTGCCCAAAGTCTTATGTCTAATGACTTGTTGAAGGTCCATATTTTAACCCCAGAAACCTGATCCTGCTTCCCACTCAACCATCACACATACTCCGTTCACTTATTGAAGGGTCTTACCAGACTCAGGAGTTCGGATTTTGTCATGTGGGCAGCAGGTTTCCTACACCAAGCAGGGTTTTGCTTTGTTTTCTAACTGTTTTTTGAATCAGTAATACATTCACCTAACTCAAAATTTTTAAAAAATATTAGAAAGATTGCAGTGCAAAGTTTTCCTTTCTCCCTCCATTCCCTCCTTCCTCCTGGTGGTCATCTCTAATGGTAATTTCTTTGTCCTTTTGGTACGAAATAGGAATATATATTTTTATTTAACTGCCATTCTGTGAAACGTATGTCACAATTTGCATACTTCTGCATCTTGTTCTTTCACCTAATCTTTTACCTAACAGATCTTGGAAATCTATTATCACATACAGAGAGTCTTCATTCTTCTGTTGTGTCACCAGCTGCAAAATGCTGCGTCGTATGGCTCTACCGTAGTTCATTTAACTAGACTTTTATTACACATACAAGTGCCAATCCTTTTTTTTTTACAACCAGTGTTGTCCAGAATTAATGTGAACATATGTTACTTCAGACATGATCGAATATATCCAGAAGTGAAAGCGCTGGGTCAGAGGGCATATGTGTTTTTCCTGAATGTTCAACCAGTTCACGTTGCCAGTGGTGACGTGGGAGAACGCCTCTGTTCCGCCAGCGGCACCAACGGTGTGTTTCCAAACTTTGGCTTGTGTCTGTTGCACATGTAGCAGCTTTTTATTTAAGAGCCCTTTGTATTTTTCTTTTACCTGTCTTTGTGTATCCTTTGTTCGTTTTCAGCTCTGCCTTTGGTCTTCTCAAAGTATAGGAGCTCATACACAGGGAGAATAGTCCTTTGTGATATAAATATTTTTCCCCAGGTCTTTAATTTCTTTTGACTTTGCTAATGGAATTTTTTCTTTTTTTTGCCTTATAGACATTTTTGTTTTTAATGTAATCCATTTTTTCTTAAGAGACTTCCTGATTGTGAATCATAGCTTTGCTCTCTCAAAGATTATGGAAGAATTCCACCTTTTTTATTTTGACTACTTTTATAGTTTTATTTTTCACATTTAAGTTTTTGACATAGTTTTAGAATTTATCCTAGTGTGTGGGATGAAGTATGGCTCTAACTGGTTGGGGATTTTTTCCCACTGAAATAAATTTTTGTTTCTATGTGTTTTAGTTTTTGGGTTTTCTGTTCTCTTATCTGTTACTGAGTTGATCTTGTTTTGATACCTGGTAAGATTAGTCCCCTCTCTCTGCTATTTAAGAGTTTGCTAACAGTTCTTTCTTGTTTCTTGTAACCTTAAAAATCATCTTTAAAAAAAATGACAGGGAGAAAAAAAATAATAAAAATAAATTGAAAAAAAAAAATCTTATCCAGGGGCGTCTGGGTGGCTCAGTCGGTTAAGTGTCTTCCTTCAGCTCAGGTCCTGATCTCAGGGTCCTGGGATCGAGCCCCACGTCAGGCTCCTTACTCTTTAAAAGATCTATTGCTGTTTTTGCTGGGATCAGGTTAAATTTATAAGTTTATATTTTTATAATTATGAACATTATATATGTGGTATATTGTTCCATTAGTTCAAATTTTCTTTACCTAGAAATGTTTTTAAGATGGAAGAGTGACAGAATCAGCTTTGCGGTTGGGTGTGGAGTGTGTGCTCTGCTGGGGTTAGAAATACTCAGAGGCTTGAGGGCTGCTCGTCTCTCCAGGGACACGTGTGTGATAACAGAACAGTCATTAAGGAGTATGTGAGGGGTTTACAGGTAGGAAATCCGCTCTTTTGATGGCTGTATTTAATAGGGATGGAGTGCCAAAAAAGCATTACTTAAGCTTTTTCAATTGTTTTTGTTTTTTAAACTTTTTATTTTGAGATAATTTTGGATTTATATAAAAGTTGCAGAGATGGTTCAGAGTCTCCCAGATTCCTTAATTGTTAACACTTTTGGACCATTTGAGAACAGTGTGCAACATGAATGCTCCTCACACAGGTGTGTGAAGACGTCAGTACCCCCAACCACCAGGGCCCACACCTCCACACCCACATCCAGTCATCAGCAGCGAGAGACTGACCGCGCACTGATGCAGCCCCACATCGAACCCATGGGCCCTGGAGTGCAGATTTTGCCTTGTCCCTGTAATGCCCTGTAGAAGTCCAGAGCTCAGTCTAGGATCACATGTTGTGTTCATAGTCATGTCGTTTTAGTCTCTGTCTATCTGGAACAATTCCTCACTCTCCTTATTTTTTCATGACCTTGACATTCGTAAGAGTACAAGTTGGTTACTTTATAGAGTATGCCTTTATTTGAGTGTGTCTGATGTTTGCTCGTGATTTATATGTGCTGGCGGGAATACCAGAGAAGTGCTCTTGTGCCCTTCTTGGCATGTCCTGTCAGGAGGCACGTGGTGGGGGTTTGCTGCTGTGGCCCGTTACTGGTGATGTTAACTTGTATCCCTTGATTAAGATGGTAGGTCTCTGTAAGGTTTCTCCAGTGTCCAGTTAGTATTTTATTAATGGGGTACTTTGGAATGATATAGTCTAGAACTATGTAAATATTCCGTCTGCATCAAGCCTTTACCCACCAGTTTTAGCATTCATTGATGATTCTTGCCTGGATCAATTACTACTGTGATAGTTGTCAAATAGTTACTTGCTAGTTTTTCATTCCTTCTAGACTTAATAGTCACCAGTCTACTAAAGGGTAGAACTCTCCCCATGTGACCCACATTTACATAGTTATTTGTTTGTTTATATCACTATGAACTCTTAGACTCTTAATTGACTCAGAGTTATGATTTGCTCTTATTTATTTTGATGCTCATGCTGTCCCAGGTTTGATGAGCGGGAACTCCTACACACTGTCTTGTAGATCCTTTGGAATGTTCCCGTCATTCTCTGAGTGCTTCCTTACCCTGGAATAGCAGTAAGACCCTTTCTCTGCCCCAGCCCTAGAGTCACCAGTTTCTCCAAGGAGCCCTGGGTCCCTTTAATACAGTAGTAAAATGATATTTGGAAATTAATATGTGAGTGCTGGGTGTTTACTGCCTTTATTACCTGGTTGTCATTGCTTCCAGGCTCTCTTGAGGGACAGAGGGAGGAAAGCTGTATACACACACACACACACACACACACATCTTTTTCTGTATCTCTGTTCCAACCAATAGCTGCAGTCCAGTTCTAATTCAACACCACAAGATTTATTTTGGCTTTCTGCCTTTCTGTGTGTTAATCTCCCTTCTCCCTCTGTGAGAAACCTGGTTTCCATTATCCTCAGTGTATTTATTTATTTGCTTGGCACCCCCCCCCCCCAGTACCCACACTCCCAGCCCAGAGCCTGTCCCTGGATGGGCCCATTCTTCCCTCCCCTGGGTGCTCTGGTCAGAGTGTCGGCCCTGACAGAAGAGGAGGGGCATGACTTTCCCTAGAGTGAGTTCAGAAAGATAGTGGTGATGCCGCTTGACTCCTGGGAGAGGGACTGGGTAGTGGGGCCCCAAGGGCAAGGAGACTTTTATATACATCCTTTCCTGCCCTTTGACTTTTTTTTTCACTGTGTGCTTTTTTTATGACATGTATAGAAAATAAATAAATGTTTAAATATCATTCAGGATCATTGTTTTTGCAGGATCTGTTCACTTAGCTGCTCCCTTCTACATTGTTGGGGAGAATTTGGAGTTTTCCTTTTTCCCTTAAGTGTATTTGGCTCCTTTCTCTCCTGTAGGAAATAACACTTGTTTCTATGGGAAGTGTTATTACTGCCGAGAAACAGAGCCAGCTTGTGCTGATGGAGACACGATGGAGGGATCTGTCACGCTTTGGCTTCCAGATGTGTGGCCTCTGCAGAAACACCGACACCCGTGGGGCAGGACATACCGCGAGGGCAAACTGGCCAGGTGAGTGCTCCCACGAATCCCCAGTTTGTTCCGTCCAAGGAGGCGGGTCCGGGAGCAAACCTGCCAGGCAAGGGACATCTCTTCTCTGTGTTGTAAACAGGGCCAGCTACAGGAGCACCAGGGTGGCTCCCTTGGTTATGCGTCTGACTCTTGATTTCGGCTCAGGTTGTAATCTCAGTGTCGTGAGATTGAGTCCCACATGGGGCTCCGTGCTGGGCAGAGTCCACTGAAGATTTGCTCTCTCCCTCTGCCCTGCCCCGCGCTTGCGTTCTCTCTCTCTCAAAACAAAACAGAGCCCGGTACAGTGCTGCTGGCACTCTGTAATGCTGGTGATGCTCCTTGCCTCTAGGTGGGAGTACGACGAGAGCTACTGTGATGCTGTCAAGAAAACGTCCCCCTATGACTCGGGCCCCCGCCTCTTGGACATCATTGACACCGCTGTCTTTGATTACCTGATCGGCAACGCAGACCGCCATCACTATGAGAGTTTTCAAGATGACGAAGGCGCCAGTATGCTCATCCTTCTCGATAATGCCAAAAGGTAGGACCATAGGACCATCCTCGTTAGTTAGGGCTTTCTATGTATACAAGAAGGACATTTTCTAGGACATCCCAGGAAATGTCTAGGACACAGTGGATGGAAGGTATCCTTCCCATTTCTGGTCAGGGTCTTTGCTTTTGGCACCCATCCTTCCATCCTGCTCAGGGTTCGTACTTCCTCTGCCCTCAGGGTTCTGAGGACTTTAAAAAATGGCAAAGTGGGTTTTTTTTTTTTCCCCTCAGGAGTCTAAAACTGACTCTCAACACAGACAGCTGGATGCCAAGGTCTTTGATGTGTCACTACCTCTGTCATTCTTCCTTGACTATGGTGTCTAGAATCTTGAGAAATACATATTTAATAGAACATGAAATTTAATTCCTATTAAATTGATTCTGTCCAAAGGTTCATGTAGTTTAAATATCAGTTTAATAGAATGTCTTGCTACATTTATGGCAGTCTAGGCCCAGACTTTTTGTGATCGTAAGAAGAGCAGTTCCTTTTGATACATAAAAACAAGTTACTTTTATCTTGATTAAGACAGTCTTATTTATTTTGAATAAATGGATGGTCCTTAATTTTTTTGGCGTGGGCTCTTTGAAGAGCGTTTTATATTTTTATTGTGTGCCCTGCATTCTCCATGGTGCCCGATTGAGTATTGTACTCTAGTTACATTTAATAAGTGCTAAATGGAACACTTCCTTGGAGCCCAGAATTGTCCAGGCTCTAGGTCGTTGGTCAACGTGGGTCTATCCCACATTGGTGCTGAGACTCACCTGAGACCCAGGGGTCCTCAGCGAAGAACACCGAAGCGGCGCTTGCTGGTGGCACCCTGTGTTACCCCAAGCCCCGGGGCCTCGTGCTCCATGAAGGGGGCTGCCACCTGCAGAGCGTGGGGGCCGGCACGCACAGCAGAGCTGGTGGAGGCCAGTGCTACATGCGTTCCTGAAAATTCATCTGGTTTATACAAATGATCTTTGTGTGTTTGTTTAATGATTGTGTGTGCTGTGGAAATAGTTGCCTTAGACGTTGATTATTTGAGGGCTGCACTGTGCTCAGAGCTCCCAGACCTTCCAGCTAAGGCTGAGCTTCCAGGAGAGGAGTAGAAGATTGAGTTTTTCCAGAACCACTTCTCGTGTACCTCTGAATTACTGCCGAAGTCATTTTTACAGATGCTTTGAATCGCTGTTTTCTCAGCCTCTGTGAGCTGCTTGTCCTGTTTGAATCTGGCCATATACTTACTTATAGGGAAAGGATAATCCTGCTCTTTTTTGATTGTTGATTTTGAGGTAGAACAACTTGTTACAAGTGACGACCATCTGTGTGTTAGTGGGAACCGTGGGGATGGCCTTTTCCCCCGCGCCCGTAAAACCTCCAGGGGTTCGGGTCCTCCCTGTGGCCCGTGGGCTCCACGCCGTATGCCGCGGTTCTGCTTCAGCGCCATGCCATAGCCAGTGGGACGCAGGAGGCATGTACATGAGGACATTTGTTGTTTGATGCTGCAGTGCAGACTGTTAGGAATCCTGTGTCTGATTGGTCACGCCCTGTTTATTTTTAATTTAAGTGATCTGAGCCGTGGGAGCATGAAATTATCTAGGATCACATTTGGGTCATCTTAGAGAATTTACTTGCGCTTTGATGCTAAGAAGGCAACTGGTGCCACTAAGTAATTCACTAAGTTTTTTAATCTTAATTTTCAGCTTTGGGAACCCATCGCTGGACGAGAGAAGCATTCTTGCCCCCCTCTATCAGTGTTGCATGTAAGTTCCTCACAGTAAATACATTGGCCTGTGTCATCTTCCTTTCCAGTCTCACGTAACAGTACATCCGTTTTCCAGGCCTTAAAACTTCCTAAGACCTGAGCAAATGCTTCTCATGCTTTTCCAGGCCAGAACCCCTGGAGCTCAAAAGTCATTTCAAACTTTGTATGAATAGAAATTTTCGATCTATTCAATACAAATTCGTGTTTGTTTTAATATCAGGATATGGTCCTCTCCCCACCAGGACTCTAGTACAGTCTGCATCCCTGGCCCCTGTACCATGTTCACCCTGGGGTTTGAAGTCCTCTCACTCCCCACCACAGACCACCTGTGGTTTGCAGATCTCAGTCTGAAAGTGTATAAGCCAAAGGTAACTTTTTCAGAGGCATTTAGCCTTGTATTTTTTTTAAAGTCTGTGTTCGAGAACAAAGAAATTAGAAGGTAAATCAAAATGAGATAAAAGAGCGGGCTCTAAGGAGCTCCTTTTCAAAGCATTATGGCTGGTATCAGTTTGAAGGGGAGCCTTAAGAATCTGCTGGGTTGCACGTTGCTGAGCCACACAGAAAAAGGAATGTGGGAGCACCGTGTCCTACCGGCTCACCGCCTGAGACCCTCAGATCCCATCCAACTGCCCCTCATTGCAGCTGGGCTGTTTCTCTGGCCTCTGTTTTTAGTAGCAGCAGTACAATATTCTGCAGGAAGTGTTGCCCCAAGAGCCCTTAATTATTTTCATCAATAGGAGGCAGTAGTATGGCCAGTCAAAAACCACATACATCTATGAAGGAAGATGTTTTTGGAATAACAGTATTATCTGTCTGATCCAGTCAGAAGCTAGAAAAGACACAGTAGGTTAAATGGGAAAGTTTAAGCTGGTACAGCCACTCTGGAAAACAGTATAGAGATTCCTCAAAAAGTTGAAAATAGAGCTACCCTGTGCCTAGCAATTGCACTACTGGGTATCTATCCCAAAGTTACAAATGTAGTGATCCGAAGGGGCACCTGTACCCCGATGTTTATAGCATCAGTGTCCACCATAGCCAAACTATGAGAGCCCAGATGTCCATCAGCAGATGAATGGATAAAAAAGATGTGGTATATATATATACAGTGGAATACTATGCAGCCATCAAAAAATGAAATTTTGCAATTTGCAGTGACATGGATGGAACTAGAGGGTATTATGCTAAGTGAAATAAGTCAATCAAAGACAATTATATGATCTCACTGATATGTGGAATTTGAGAAACAAGACAGAGGATCATAGGGGAAGAGAGGCAAAAATGAAACAAGATGAAACCAGAGAGGGAGACAAACCATAAGAGACTCTTAATCTCAGGAAACAAACTGAGGGCTGCTGGAGTGAAGGGGGTGGGATGGATGAGGTGTCTGGGTGATGGGCTTTGAGGAGGGTATGTGCTATGGTGAGTACATGAATTGTGTAAGACAATTGATAAATCACAGACCTGTACCCCTGAAACAAAAAATACATTATATGTTAATAAAAATTTTTAAAAAATAAATTCAAAAAAATAAATGGGAAAGTTTATTTAAAGAAGCTCTGATACAAGCATAACTATAAAAGGAAGCTTTGTAGGGCTGAGGGAGAGTACCCAAGGAAGGACAAACTTGGAAGGGAACCTTGTCGCCAAGGCTAGGGTGTAGACCTCCATGGAGAAGGATAGTTCAGTTCACAGGATAGCAGAGAAGTTGGCTAGTTTGCAGGCCCTGCCTGAACAGGAAGCAGCCCTCTGGGATGCACATTCAGGCAGTGACTTGCATTGGGGTCAGGGCAACGGAGGGACAGCTCAGGAGAAACCGCCTCGGTCACAGGCAGGGCACGTGTGAGGGCCTATCTTCGGGGCTCGGGTTTCCATGTCAAGAGGGCCTGCTCATTCTGGTAGTGTGGCCCGGGGCAGAGCGCCATTTGATGACCCGCTCTCCCTACCGACCGACCCACCTGTGCAGCAGCCCAAGGTGTCCTCGCTTCCCTCCAGTGACCGCTTCGGAGAACATGGACCTGAGAGATGCTTCCAGGAATTCTCCGCGTCATAGCAGGGCGTACATCTCTGGAGGACAGGTGTGGGGCTGAGAGGCAGACAAGTGATGCCTTAGTTACACAGGGGAGGCTCTGATGCTGGGGGCACTTGTCGTGGACTTGAGAATAGTAAAGTCGTACGGCCTCTGTGCTTGTCTGCCCCTTCCGTGCTTTGTCCAAAGGTCGCTCTTCCTTTGTAAGTAGATGCGGACCAGGCTGCCTCTTGCAGAGTCGGACTTCTGTGCCTACCTCGTAATCCTCACATTACCCACAGGAAGTGGGTAGGATTATAATATTGATATTGTAGTTTAATTATAATATTGCTGGTAGGAATTTTTTACATTCAGAAGCATGGAAAGAAGAGAGTTAAAACTACCTATTAAGGTATAAAGCTAACTCCTATTAACATCATAGTGACTTCATTCTAACCGTGTGTGTATGTCTGTCGATGTATGTGTGTGTGTGTGTGTGTACATACACACACATTTTCTTTTCCCACAGATTTGGAGTAAAACTTTTTTCCCACCAACTTTTTCCCCCCACCCAGTATTATATCATGGGCATTTTTCAAGCCATTAAATTCCCCAGAACTGTTTTTAATGGCTGCATGGTATTCCCTTGAACAGATAAGCCATGCCTTTAACTGTTTCTCAGTAGGTGAACATTCGTATTGTTTCACATTTTTCCCGTTACAAATTTAGTTGCACATTGGAATGAACACTTATAAATCTTTGCATATACCTCTAATTAATTACCTAGAAAAAAATCTCAAAATGTGGTAATGTAGAGGTCCTTTGGAAACAGATTTTTTTTTTCTTAGTTGAAACGTCTTACATAATTATTTCTTGACTTTTGCCCACCGAGCAGGCTTTAAACTCCTCTTGACAGTAAGAGGTTTCACGTCATCTCCCTTACAACTCTCTCTTCCAGCATTCGGGTGTCCACCTGGAACAGACTGAACTACCTGAAGAACGGCGTGCTGAAGTCTGCCTTAAAGTCCGCCATGGCCCACGACCCCATCGCCCCCGTGCTGTCTGAGCCCCACCTGGACGCCGCCGAGCAGCGGCTCCTGAGCGTGCTGGCCACGGTGAAGCAGTGCACTGACCAGTTCGGGGCGGACACCGTGCTGGTGGAAGACAGGATGCCTCTCTCCCACCTGTAATCCGCTCCACAGAATAAGCGAGACTCCTTTTTACAAAGCTAGAGAAACAGCACAATCACTTCCGAACGGGATGAGGGGGATCGGAGACGGCCGGCAGCAAGCTCTGGTGACGGGGGTCAGGGTGGCCTTGGATGCCTCTGGCCACTTCTGTAGGAGAAACGAAAGCAAAGACGACAGGTTTCAGACCACGGGAGCGCTCCCGCCGACCCCCCGACTTCCCGGCGGCGGGCCTCCTGGTTGGTCGGTCCTCGCTCGCGTGCCACGGGACAGATAGAGGGGTGGCGTGCGGAGAGGTGAATGCTGGGCCTGGTTCTGGAGTGTGTGGTTTGAGTTCATCCTTAGAATCCTTTCTCCACCCTGATGGAGTTTCTGAAAACCCTTGGCCATCTCTGGAGTCCTTTTCGCACCAGGACGGATCCGGCTGGGAATTTGACCGCCTCCTGCGGAGTGGCAGCCGGGGAAACCGGGCCTCTTGAGCCCAATAGCATGCTCTGTGGGCAGGGATGCGTGTTTAGGATCTAATTAGCGGGAACGACAACAGCAGGAAGGATGCTCGGGCTTTTAAGCGATTGGCTGGTAGTGCTTTCCGTGAGCTCTTAGAGGAGGGAGGAAGAGACGGCACCGGAAGCGGGGAGGCCCCCCCATATTTGAGCTCCGCGAGTGTAGAGAAGCAAACATGACTTGAACCTCAGTGGATCTCTGTGCTCACAGTTACATCCCAGTTAGCCCCCAGATTGTCCAAGCAGGATGCTCTCGTGGAGGCTTTTCTTTTTCCCTTTGCCCAAAGCAGGCAAATCCTTTCTGAATTAACAAAGCAAACTGAGCTAACACCTTGATGATAGTTAAGTTGCCTACCATCTCCGCCATCCCGATTTCTCATCTGAAATGATTTCCACCTCAGCCTTTAAGGCATTCGGTCACTGAAGCTGCTGTTCCCAAGAGATTGGCAGTTCCTGTCTGTGCCTTTCTCATGGGAAGAGCCAGCTCCCTCGCTCAGCCGACCGCGCGTTCTGCTGGCGGCCGGACCAGTCTTGTGACGTGGGCCATGCCGATGACTGGGAACAAAGAGTTGAAGCTCTCTGAGCCTCAAAGTGAAGGAGGTTACCAGGAAGAGCCTTAAGATTTTGGTTTATGTCCAACCCGAATTTCTTCATTTAATTTCATCGGGCGTTCAGAACTGGTGGTGGAGCGCTGGTGTCCCTGACCTGGTAGCGACAGAAGGCCAGGCTCAGCTTGGTCTGTGTTCCTCAGAGCCTCCCAGACCTGTGAGCTGTTGGATCCTGTCTAGGGGCCGGTCCAGCCTTGTGCTTCTGTCAGGCAGAAGCTGCTGTTTCAACGGTGTGAGGGAGCAAATGCTGTGCCAGCCTCTGAGACCAGTGTGGGGCAGCCAGCCTTTCAAAAACAGCTTAGAATCTAGGTCCTCGTTTTCTTGCATTGAAAGGCAGCTGGGCAGCCTGTAACTGTTAACAACAGCGTGAGGTCAGGACACTTTTGTACTTTGTAAGTATGTTTGGAGACATCCACAAGAATGGGTTGAGTTCTAAGAGAAGGTATTGAGTCTCAGGTTAGCACAAAACACTGAAACGATGTTAACAGAAGGAGGCCTTAGATTTCAATTGTAGGACCATTTATTGTGTGCATCGAGTAGAATTCACAGCTGAGCTGGAGAATATCATGGATGGTGCTCACCCAGAGTGTCAAGGAGCTGGCTGGAGGGAGACGGTGGGAGGCAGCGGGCTTGCCTGGGTTTGTTGGTTCAACCAAATGACGGCCCAGTGTCCTTGCAGACACATGGTACCTGTTATGTGGCACAGCAGAATGAGTAAGACTTGTTCTCCAACTGGGAGCTTGCTTCATAATGTTGAAAGCAGAAGATATTGCTAAGGAAACAAGCAGGAAGGAATATCCCATCCTTTTTTCAAAACATGGCAGAAAATGTATGAGTTCATTCTGTTTCCTGCTGTTAAAAAATTCATGATCTTAAGAGGTGTTCAGATCTAGCATGTTTAAAGTCCTTCACTAATAGGGTGGTGTCACAGGACTCTTGGAACATAGATTTATGTTCTAATCAGGTTTGGATTAAGCTAATCTTAGAGAATACCAACCAAAACCTTATAGCCCTAAAAGTCACAAAAACCAAATTCTGTTGGAAAAACAGAGGCTGTTTTTTTTTTTTTGTTTGTTTGTTTTTTTTTTTAAGTTTTGTCACTGTGTCCTCTTTGTGGTTTCTTTAGCACCGTTAGACAAGTCACTACAAGTGGTCTTGTTCAGTCCTAGGTTGGGTGTGCCTAGCCAACATCTAAAGGTAGAAGTGGATACATTTTAATACTATCAAACTAGGAAAATCAGAACTGAATGCCATTTCCTTACCTCCTCCCACTTCTTAAATACGTTTATTGCAGAGTTTGAATGGGGAAATATGGGTATAGAAGTTTTACTCTAAATTGTTCTTTAATATGAGGCTCTATTGTGGGTTTGGGTGTAAATAATTTTCTGTGCAAAACAAATTAATAGGATCTGTGATTTGCTCAGAGTATTGTTCGATAATATATTAATAAGGCATTTCTCCCTGTTGCACTCAGGACTAATATATCAAATGAAATTTAAGGAGGAAATGGAAGAATTCAGGTACATCTATTGCATATTATTTGGGGAAGATGAATCCTGTACATGTCAATTTTTCAGTGTCTCCTGAACAATAAGTTCTTCCAAGGAAATTCATCTTTTCATTTCCTTAAAAAAAAAAAAGAAAAGAAAAAAGACTTTTGGCTTTCCTTTATTCCTTCAGCGTCCATTTGCAATGGTCCCTGTCTTACTTGACTGTAAGTGACCACACCTCAGTGGCGATAAAAACCGCGCCTGTCAGTGAGCTGTCCTGTAGGAGTGATCTTGTGAGCTTGAGCTTCAGGAAACATGAGTAAAGGCATATGTCTGTATATAGTCGTATCTGTATTGTAGCAAGAAAAAAAACGTATTTATTTTGACACAGGGAAACACTGACTTATGTTGCTGAAGAACTTGAAGCTAGTGAATGGGTCTCTCCTTAGTCTCTGTGAATGGTTCTGAAGTCACATAGAGACCATTCAGCCGGCACCTTCTGGGCACCTCTGGAGAGCCGGCCGTGGCCAGGCACATGCGGGAGCCAGACAGACCTGACTTCGCGAAACCTATCGTCCGGGGGAAGGCCAGTTTCTCTCCCTTCGATGCATCCAGCCTGGGTTGAAAAGGCAGGGGCTGGGTACTCCACTGCCACAGGTTTTTAAGGAACTAAGGTGTTACTCACAAATACAAAGTGTAAGGCGGGGAGCTGGGAGTAACTTACTGGGAAGCTAATTTAGTTTGCTCAAAAGGGAGGTGTAGGAACCGCTACCCTCGATTTTGATCTGCCAAGGATTTCCTCTCAGAGCTGTCACACAGCAGGAGGTTGGGCTTGGTAAGACACCAAACAGGACAGATATGCACCCAAGTTTCTAATGTGTTCTATGGGTTTCAATTCTGAAAAAGAAGAAAAAAGTGAATAAAGATTTTAATAAGTATCGCTGTATCATCTTTTCCTCTTATTCCTTTTTTCCCCTTCTTTGAAGCTATTTTCAGTGTTCTCTTTTCCAGCTTCCTGTCTGTTTCGTTAGGGGACAGAAAAAGAGGACTCCTGCGCCCGCTTAAACCTCCACGGGGACTGTTTCATGGTATCTGATGAGTAAGACCTTTGCACTTACTCACTAGCCTCCAAAAGGCCCATCCCACGTTGTGACTCTACCAGAAGTTTCCATTGGATAATTCTTAGGTTCTTTTTGTATACTTAGTAGTTCAGCCCATTCCTGCAGCTTCTTTAGAAGTAAAGCATTACAAATCTTGAAGAACTTACTATCAGCCCAGTACTGTACAGATGTGGAGGAGACCAGGGACCTGATGATTATTCTTCGGACAGCCAGTTTTTTAACTTTTGAAATAGAAATCCAGCATCATAAACCCCAGCTAGACAATGAAGCCGACTTTCTTGAGTTTCTACTTGTTTTGTCGCGTTTTTGTTTGTGCCACCTTTTGTCCCGTGCACTTGAATACTGGTGGGAGGCTGCAGCCTCGTGTTCTTCAGTGATCCTTTTTCAGATACAATTCAGGCTTTGTCTGCTTTTCAAGCATATCAGAAGGACTGGTATTAAAGCTCGGAAAAGGCAGCTGGGAGTAGGGAGGGTTCATGTTTGGTCTTCGGTAGACATTTGGGCTTTGGGAGACCCCTCGAGAACGGATGGTCCCAACAGAAGGAAACTGAAGCACCAAGTGCGTCAGGAATGATGTCAATGAGTTACAGTAGAAACCAGAGCAGGAACGAATCCCGGGGGGGCCGGAGGGTGAGAGGTAGGCAGAACCCACATGGAAGAAGGGGAGAGTGAGCTAGGCCTGCCCTGTATGTAGAAGCCCAATTTCTGAAGTACGCAGCTTCCTTGCGCCATTTCATTCCTTCAGGGGTGTGGGAAACCATGGAAAGGTTTCCATCAGGCGTGTCCTGTCTCTTGAAAGGACCCTCTGAGTCCGCTGTGTTCAGTTGTTCCTTAGTATAAACATTAAACAAAGGAGCCACCAGTGTATAGATGAACTGTGAAACATTGATTTTATGTTTTCAGAATTTGCTTTTTACATGCCAAGTGTAATTGGAGATAAAGGCTTGATTTTTACTCAGAGATTGTTTTCAGGGCAGAGAAAGTTCCGTCTGCCTCCAGCCGGGTTGAGAAGAGGTTCGTGGCAAAGCTTGGTGCCATGTTGATGACCTCAGTATAGGTTTGTATGCCCGTTTTTCTCTTAGACTTTGTTAAAATGCAGATTTTGATTGAGTGGGTTTGAGGCCTGAGATTCTGCCTTTTTAACAAGCTCCTGGACTTCAGTAGCCTGGAGAGGGGGTTGCCTGCTAAGGAATCATGGCGGCCTGTAGTTTTCACAACAGCCTCTAGATGTCTCCATCCTCCATGAGATCTCGTTCCTAGCCTTGGAACCAACTGCCTCCAAGCCCTGAGAACGAAATGTTTTATTGAAATCTGAGGTTTGTCTAAAAACTGGTGTTTGGATCCATTGTTTCTGTGTGGAACTGACAAAGGTGGAGAAAAAAAAAAACACGTTTACCTTTACTCTTAGGGAAAAAATGTCCTCTTGAAATCAAGATATTTGTCCAAGAACTTTCCAGCTGCCTACTTTGCCTCTAAATGCTAAATTCAAATCAGACCACTTCAGAAATTAGCAGTTAGTCCTACATGAAAGTTAACAGTAGAGAGTGTTATTTTCACAGTCCCAAAACTTGGGTTTTTTTAGGAAACCAGTGTTACTATTAGTAATTTTATCACCATAAATTCACTTATAAACTGAATGAGCTCACTAACGCTCAGGGCCCCCAGTCAAGTGACTGTTTTATTATGCCATTTTCTAGGTGGGGCATCAGGCCTAGGTCAAATAATACCCAGGGTCACACATAGGAAATGGTAGAGGCCCTACTGGGCTGGCATTCAGGCTCATTCACTGATTGAGTTCGTGTTTTCAATTTCCCGATAAGCGTAAAGGTGTGTTCCTTGTCAAGGGTCCGTGCCAGGTGTCCCGGGCTTGCCTGCACGTGGAGCAGGGCTGGGGAAGCTGCCCTGTGGGAGGTTTGGGTTCAGTGTTGCCATCACTCTGAGTGGCTGAGACCTACAGTGTGCCCCAGTGCAACTGTGGTGGTGTCTTAACGGGTGCTCGGGTGATTTCTGCAGCTGTTCTGAGAGGGCAGATGTGGGGAGCTGTTGAGGAAAGAGCACATGGTGCGCTGCGTGATCTGAGAGACGGACATTGTGAGGCCTGGCGTCGGGGTTCACCTTACTCCTGCAGAACCCAACCTCAAAGCCACGGAGCCTGTGCCGTTCATGAGTCGAGTCCCACGACCTCTAGACAGCACCTTGTTCCAAGGACAAGAGAGCCCCGTGAGGCCAGTGGCTTCCGTCACTCGGGTGATTCTGAAAAATGCAGTAAGGTCTTCTGAAATCCGACAAGCAGGTAGGTGGCCGGCTCATGCTGTGGAGACAGGGTCCCGGAGGAAAGGCGCCCTCAAGTCCTGCCAGTGCCATCTGAGGAGCGGCTCGAGGTCATAAGCACTTGAAAGTTGCAAGCGTAGCCAAGAGAGCGCCCACAGTGTCGCCGAACTTCCTCCAGTGGAGTGTCCCTGACGGGGGTTTCCAGAAGCCGAGCATCTCCAGCCTGGCGCCCTCAGGCCTCCGCTCGCCGCGGGCGGACTCCCAGCTGTGGAGACCTGCGGCTGCCTGCAGCGTTTCACTTCCCGGGGTGGAGGAGCTCCCCGCCTCCCCAGGGCCTCTCTCCACCCCGCCGCCCCGGCTCCGGCTCCCGGCGACACGCTGCGAGCCGGCCCGGGGCTCATCCGCCGCCTGGGCAAGGCCTAGACGGGGGCCCTTACCGGGCCGGCCTCCGCCGGGCCCCGGGGCTGCCGAGGGGACTCTCCGGGTGGCCGCCCCTCCTCAGGCTCCCCAGAAAAACGCGCGGCCGGAAGCAAGCCCCGGCGGTGGGCGGTGCCTGCGGGCGGCCCCGCGGTGCGCTCGGGCCGCCGGCCTGGACCTCGGTTCCCGCGGCGGCTGCCATCCCCCCGGCCGCCCCGGCACCACCGAGAGCGGCGGCGGGAGAGCCATGCCTCGCCTGCGCCTGCGCCTCCGCCTCCGCCTGCCGCTGCTGCTGCTGCTGCTGCTCCTGCTCCTGCCGCGCCCGGGCGCGCCGGAACCCGGCGACGACGCGAGCCCGCCGGACGGGGCCCAGGAGCCCCTCCGCGGCCTGCGCGAGCGGCTGAGGGCGGCCGCGGCCCTCTCCCGACGGTACTGGGCGCTCCTGCGCTGCCGCGTGTGGCCCGAGGACTGTGAGCGCGCCGAGGAGGCTGGCGCGGGGCTCCTGGGTAAGAGCGGCCGCCCGGGGTCCTCCGGCCGCGGCTCGGGGACTGGGGGTTTGAGGGCGGCGGGGGAACGTGCGCCGGCCCGGGAAGCCGGGCGCCAGTGTCCCGGCTGTCGGGCCGCGGCCATCAGGTAGGCGCCCTGGCTACCCGCCCTTCCGCCCCACCCCGCCCGGCCTCCGCCCGGGCTGCGGGCAGGGGTGCCTCTGGGGACCGGGCCGCATCCCCGGCCTGTATCCATAACAAGGCCATCTCCTTCCCCCGGATGCACCCGGACGGGCCCCGGGGCTGCTGAGGGGACTCGTTGGGTGGCTGCCCTGCCCTCGGCGCCCGTCCTTGACCCCTCCAGACAGCTCACACTTCCTTGAGTCTCCCAGTCCACCATCGAGCTGCTCTTTCCCGCCTTCTTTTGGGCTTTCAGCAGAGTCCCGGGCTGCACACGACCCCAGTCCCTTCTCTCTTCTGCCGCTGAGAGCCCCGCACCTGTGTTCTGGTTCCCGCTGGTCAGTGACAAATTCTGCACCAGGGTTATCTGTCACATTACTGTTATGGACCAGATGCTCTCTGAAGCTCCTTGCAGTCTGGGTCGAAAATTCTAGGTCCCTAATGCTATTCTAATGATAGTCCTACAATGATACTGTGAACATTTTTCATTGAAATCAAAAGATTTCGAAGTCCCAGTGGTTGGGCTTTGTTTCTTTGTGGTTTTGCTAGTGCTGGGTATGTTCAAATTGACATTTGACAAAAGAATTGAGAGGCCCTTGGGGTTGGCAGTAATCACATCGCTTTGGAATTCACAGCAAGTAGGCAGAATGAGCATCACCAGCTGCTGTTGGTCTCCCTGCTAGACTGGCACGAACTCCTTGTGGGCAGCTCTGGCTTTCTTACATTTCTGGCAAAGGCGTTATGTGTTGAACAAATCGAACCTTTGCTGGAGCTGTATCCATAACAAGGACATCGACTTCCTCCAAGCTGGGGGTGCCCTCTCCAGCTCATTCCCTGGCCAGGCACAAGCCAGGCCCATGGAAGAGCAGTGAGGAGCAGCTCTGGAGGGAGGACCAAGGACAAGAAGAACCTCTCTGCTTGGTTGCAGGGCGACCGTGTCTACCTTCCCCATGGCCCTGGGCTCTGCCCTCGTCTTACAGCTCCCTTCTTTTCCAGGCTGGAGCCTTCCCCTGTTGGGCCAGCAGTACCTGGACATCCTGACCTCGTGGTACTGCAGCTTCCAGGCCTGCTGCGACAGCAGGGACTGCAGGATCTCCAACAACTTCACAGGTAGCACCTTGCATGGCCCTGAGGGGCTGGGGATCTTTGGGGAGGAGAGGCAGTCCAGGGGGAATGGCTATGGTGCAAGGCACCCTTCATCATCCTGCCCACGGCTGACAGTATAGCCTCCCTGTCTCTGCCGTGACTCCCAGAACCCCTCTCCACACCCTGTGATCTCATGGCTGGAAGGAAGGAAGGCCTCACAGAAGACTTTGAACACACTAGCCACCCTCAATAAGTGTTTGCTGAACTGTTTATTCACGTGAGGTGGTCTCCATAAAGCACTTAGGGGTTCCCGAAATCTCTGGGTGGGAGCAATCTCTTGGGCATGGGGATGGACTTCCTCCTCCAGACAGGACTCTGCCAACCATTCTTTTTTTTTTTTTTTTTAAGATTTTTAACTTATGTATTAGAAAGAGCTCTCGTGCTCACGCAGGTGCAAGCACAAGCGGGGAGAGGGGCAGAGGGAGAAGCAGACTTCCCTTTAAGCAGGGAGCCCCTAGGGGGCTTGGTCCCAGGACCCTGAGATCATGACCAGAGCTGAAGGCAGATGCTTAACCGACTGAGCCACCCAGCCGCCCTCTGTCAACCGTTCTGGGGTGTCTTCAGGACCTTCAGGGTGATTCCCTTCTCTCTCTACATTCAATTTTGATTTCTCAAACCCTTTGAAAATGGCCCTTGAATCCCTTTGGGCTGCCAGGTCTGTCCAGTGGTTTCTTATTCTGAGGCCAGATAATCCCCGCTGCACCCCCCCAGGACCCCCCTCAGAGATGTCAGAGGTGCTCAGTCTCCCTGCTGTCATTGAGCCTAGGGGGCACCACATCTGTGCGACCTCACCATGGCTGCCTCTTTCCCCGTCCCAGGCCTGGAATCGGACCTGAGCGTGCGACTGCACGGCCAGCATCTGGCTCGGGAGCTGGTCCTGACCGCGGTGAGGGGCTACTTGGAGCTGCCCCAGCCAGGCAAGGCCCTGGCCCTGTCGTTCCACGGCTGGTCCGGCACGGGCAAGAACTTTGTGGCGCGGCTGCTGGCAGAGAACCTGTACCGGGATGGGCTGAGGAGCGACTGCGTCGAGACGTTCATCGCCACCCTACACTTTCCTCACCCGAAGTACATGGACCTTTACAAGGTGAGGCCGGGCAGGACCGGAGGCCTGGGCCGGTGGGACGGGAACGAGGCTCTGACAACCTGAGCAGCAGGCTTCTGGGATGCGGTGGAAGGCCTGAAGTCAGCCCTTCCCTGCAAGGAGGTGGCCTCAGAGAAGCCTGGCTGTGGGGGTCGGTGGCGCTGGTGACACCATTCCACAGAGATAAGGCCCTGAGCATGTGGGGGAAAGACTGATACTCAAACAGCATGCATCTTGAGCTCTGTCTCCTTATCAGCTGCACACCGAGCTTAAACAGAGGCTCCAGTGTTGGTTGTCTGTTCTTGAAGTAGTGGGAATTTTGCAGGAAATGTGGAACAGACAAAAGCAGACACTTTATCAGAATCTCCACACACAGACACAAGCACAGTTCACATTTGTGCTTCCTTCCGGTTTTATGTCATTGTGATTAACGCTGGACAGAAAGTTGCAGATCCTGCGTTTTTGGGAGGGTGGGGCACAGGGAGGGGAGAGGGAGAATCTGAAGTAGGCTCCACGCCAGCATGGAGCGCATCACGGGGCTCCATCTCCCAACCCTGAGATCATGACCTGAGCTGAAATCGAGAGTCAGATGCTTCACAGACTGAGCCACCCAGGCGCCCGTATCCTGCCCTCCCCCGTTTTAAGGAGGCATATCATACAAGATTTTCCACGTCTTCCCCAAATCGCAAACAATCAGTGGGACAAAAGTTGTCCTTGCCGCTCTGCTCTTGTGGGTTTCTTCCATTTAGACATGTAGTATTTTAGGTAAGCCAGAGGATGAACAAAATGTCATGTCATTGCTGCAGGACATCTGTCTCTGGCTTTCAGTTCCACTCTTCGCAGTGTGTTAACCTGGGAAGATTACATAAGTCTCTGAGGATAGAGATGGCTGAGTCGGCTGCCGCTTCAGTGCAGTGTCGGAGGGCAGAGGTGAAGTGTCTTAAGGTCCGGTGGCTGGTGGCTAGTCTGCCGGGGCTTCGCAGAAAGAAAACACACGCACGCACGCACGCGCGCGCGCACGATGGGTCTGAGGTCAATCTGGGGAGGCCAGAGGTGGAGGGGGCCTCTGCTGACAGACCCACCTGTTGTGGACACTGGCCCTATTCTCCCGGTGAAGACTGCAGAGGGCTTTCGACTCTCTGGCTAGGGGTGGGGTACCCCAAGGGCCAGTTGGCTGAGTCCCAGACAGGTCCCACCCAGGTTTCTCCCCTGAGGTCTCAGTCTAGCCTGGGTACTAGTGAGTACCTGCTCCCGGGAGTTCAAGAAAGGGGACTTGGCCGCCTCTGGGCACGTGAACCTGCTGTGCCTGTCTCCCCAATATTAGAGCCTGACTCCTACCCCCAGGGAGGCTGACTGGTTCCTTCTGGGATGGGACCTCACCCTGGAACACAGGACGCAGGTTGCAGGCTGGGGCCTGTTTCCAAGGCCAGGCCAGCCCTCTTCCTCTCTACAAAGCTCAGGGTGCATGAGAATCACCTGGGAAGTTCATAAGAGGTGTGGGCCCTAGCCGCACCCCCAGAAGTGTGGACTGACAGCTGGTGGGAGCCCGTGATGCATTGCAGACGCCAAAGCGCGGCCTTAGGGCTGAAGGATGAGTTTGGGCCTCCCCCTGCTCCCCAGCTCCCCGCAGCTCCCTGTATTCCGTGCAGGAGAAGCTAACAAGTGAGATCAAGGAGACACAGGACCGCTGCCACCAGACCCTGTTCATCTTCGATGAGGCTGAAAAGCTACATCCGGGACTGCTAGAGGCCCTTGGGCCACACCTGGCGCACCAGACCCCCAAGAACCACAGGGTCGAGTCCCCGAAAACAATCTTTCTTTTTCTCAGGTAAGGTCTGAGGAACAGTAGTCAGGAGGGCTGGAGGAGGGGAGGGAGGACTTGGCCCAGGTGCCGCTTGGGAGTCAGCTGATGGCGGGAGGGGAGGCTTCCACGCTCCCCTGGCCCGCAGACCCTTCTCCACAAGGGAAACCAACACACACTCCAGGAGAGGAAACAGAAGCCTCGCTGCTTGGGTGGTAGCAATGGTGGGGGGCCATAGTCTCCCGGGTCCTGCCCTGATTCCACCGCTGAGGCACCTGGAAAGACTCTGCCTCCCACCTCTCACCCACCACCACCGGCACGGGTGATGAGGAAGAGCAGCTGTCCCTCGTCTCTCCTCCCCACCCCCATCCTCCATGGCTATCTTAGGGTGGTGAGGCTCTCCTCGGACTCCCTAGAATACGTAGCCCCCTCGGGGAGAGACAGCTCACACGCCAGGCCTCCCCTCCTAGAAGGGCATTTTGGGGATTTGGGGTCTTTTTTATTGACCTATAACTGACAGCATAGTTTCAGGTGTGCAACATGATTCACTGGTTGTATATATTGCGCAGTGATTGCAGTACGTCTGGTTAACACCGTCATCATACATAAGTACACAATTTTTGTCCTGTGATGAGTACTGTGATCTGCTCCCTCAGCAGCTTCCAGTCTGCGATGCAGTGTGAACCACGGTAGCCACGCTGTGCTCTGAGCCCCGAGCCTTACCCGTTCCTCACCGCCACCACCTCTGGCAACCAGCCGTCTGTTCTTGGTATCTGTGAGCTTGGTTCGCTGCTGTTCTTGTCACCAAGAGTCCACATATGAGTGGGATCGTACAGAATTTGTCTTTCTCTGACTTACTTTATCTCACATGATGCTGTCAGGGTTGTTGTTGCAAATGGCAAGATTTCATCGTGTTTTATGGAATTTTATGAATAATACCTGTGTGTGTGTGTGTGTGTGTGTGTGTGTGTGTGTGTGTGTGTGTGTGTAGCACATTTTCGTCATCCATCAGTGGGCACTGAGGTTGTTCCCGTATTTTGGCTAATGTAAACAGTGCTGCAAAGAACATGGAGACATGTATATTATCTTTTTGAGTATTTTCATTATCTTTGGATAAATCCCCAGAAGTGGAACTGCTAGATCATAGAGTAATTCTACCTTTAGCTCTCTGAGGAACCTCCATAGTATTTCCCACAGTGGCTGCACCAAGTCACGTTCCCACCCCAGGGCACAAGGGTTCCCTTTCCTCCACATTCTCAGTAACATTTGGTATTTCCGGTCTTTTGGTTGTAGCCCTTCTCACGCATGTGAGGTGGTATCTCATTGTGGTTTTGATTTGCATTTCCCTGATGGCACTGATGTTCAGTGCTTTTTCATCTGTATGCCTCCTTTGGAAAAACATCTATTCGGATCCTCTGCCCATTTTTAATCAGATTATTTTTTGTTATTGAGTTGTATGAGCTCTTTATGTTTTTTGGATATTAACCCTTATCAGATATGTGATTTGCAAATATTTTCTCCCATTCAGTAGGTTGCCTTTTCATTTCGTTGGTTTCCTTTGCTATGCAGAACTTTTTAGGATATAGTCCCACTTGCTTATTTTTGCTTTTGGTGTCACATCCAAGCAATCATTGCCAAGACTGATGCCAGACAGCTTACTGCCTGTTTTCTTCTAAGACTTGTACGGTTTCAGGTCTCACATTTAAGACTAATCCATTTGTAGTTCATTTTTGTGTACAGTGTGAGGTAGTGGTCCAGTTTGATTATTCGGTATGTGGCTGTTCAGTTTTCCCAACACCATTTATTGACGAGACTGTCCTTTCCCCATTGTCTAGTCTTGGCTCCTATGTCATAAACTAATTGACCATATGTGCATGGGTTTATTTCTGGGCTATTTTGTCCCAAGACACAAAAGATTTATGTGTGTTTTTATGCCAGTACCATACTGTGTTGATCATTGTGGTTTTGTAATATAGTTTGGAATATAACTGTCATACTGTGAGTCCCTTCTTAAAAGGGCATTAAGCTTTCAAACCAACACATTTGTTGAAAAAAATTTTTTTTCCTCACTATAGAACATACCCTCCCCAATAGCCATCAAGCCACCTATCCCTCCTCCCTTCACCCCCCAGCAACCCTCAGTTTGTTTCCTGAGATTAAGAGTCTCTTATGGTTTGTCTCCCTGTCTGGTTTCATCTTGTTTCATTTTTCCCTCCCTTCCCCTATGATCCTCTGTCTTGTTTCTCAAATTCCTCGTATCAGTGAGATCATATAATTGTCCTTTTCGATTGACTTATTTCGCTTAGCATAATACCCTCTAGTTCCATCCATGTCGTTGCAAATGGCAAGATTTCAATTTTTTGATGGCTGCACAGTATTCCTCTGTGTGTGTGTGTGTGTGTGTGCATACCACATCTTCTTTATCCATTCATCTGTCAATGGACATCTGGGCTCTTTCCATAGTTTGGCAATTGTGGACATTGCTGCCAGAAACATTGGGGTGCAGGTGCCCCTTTGGATCACTACATCTGTATCTCTAGGGTAAATACCCAATACTGCAATTGCTGGGTCGTAGGGTAGCTCTATTTTCAACTTTTTGAGGAACCCCCATACTGTTTTCCGGAGTGGCTGCACCACTTGCATTCCCACCAACAGTGTAGGAGGGTTCCCCTTTCTCCACATCCTCACCAGCATCTCTCATTCCCTGACTTATTTTAGCCATTCTGACTGGTGTGAAGTGGTATCTCATTGTGGTTTTGATTTGTATTTCCCTGATGCTGAGTGATGTGGAGCACTTTTCTGTGGGTCTGTTAGCCATTTGGATGTCTTCTTTGCAGAAATGTCTGTTCATGTCTTCTACCCATTTTTTTTTAAGATTTTATTTATTTATTTGACACACAGAGATCACAAGTAGACAGAGAGGCAGGCAGTGGGGGGGGGGAGCAGGCTCCCCACTGAGCAGAAAGCCCAATTGTGGGGCTCAATCCCAGGACCCTGAGATCATGACCTGAGCTGAAGGCAGAGGCTTAACCCAGTGAGCCACCCAGGGGCCCCTACCCATTTCTTGATTGTATTATTTGTTCTTTGGGTGTTGAATTTGATAAGTTCTTTATAGATTTTGGATACTGGCCTTTTATCTGACATGTCATTTGCAAATATCTTCTCCCATTCTGTTGGTTGTCTTTTGGTTTGGTTGACTGTTTCCTTTGCTGTACAAAAACTTTTGATCTTGATGAAGTCCCAGTAGTTCATTTTTGCCCTTGCTTCCCTTGCCTTTGGTGATGTTTCGAGGAAGAAGTTGCTGCAGCTGAGGTCCAAGAGGTTGCTGCCTGTGTTCTCCTCAAGGATTTTGATTTTGATGGATTCTGATTTTGATGGATTTTGATTTTGATGGATTCCTGTCTCAAATTGAGGTCTTTCATCCATTTTGAGTCTATTTTTGTGTGTGATATAAGGAAATGATCCAGTTTCATTCTTCTGCATGTGTCTGTCCAATCTTCACAACACAATTTGATGAAGAGACTCTCTTTTTTCCATTGGACATTCTTTCCTGCTTTATCGAAGATTAGTTGACCATAGAGTTGAGGGTCCATTTCTGGGCTCTCTATTCTGTTCCATTGATCTGTGTGTCTGTTTTTTGCCAGTACCATACTGTCTTGATGATGACAGCTTTGTAATGGAAGTCTGGAATTGTGATGCCACCAACTTTGGTTTTCTTTTTCAACATTCCTCTGGCTATCCGGGATCTTTTCTGGTTCCATACAAATTAGTTATTCCATTTATTTGAAAAAAATTGGTGGTATTTTGATAGGGATTGCATTAAATGTATAGATTACTTTAGGTAGCATAGACTTCTGCACAATATTTCTTATTCTAATCCATGAGCATGGAATGTTTTTCCATTTCTTTGTGTCTTCCTCAATTTCTTCCATGAGTATTTTAGTTTTCTGAGTACAGATTCTTTGCCTTTTTGGTTAGATTTATTCCTAGGTAGCTTATGGCTTTGGATGCAACTGTGGGATCGGCTATTTAATTTCTCTACTGTCTTGTTCTTGGTGTATAGGAATGCAACTGATTTCTGTGCAATGGTTTTATATCCTGACACTTAATTCCTGTAGGAGTTCTAGCAGTTTTAGAGTGGAGTCTTTTGGATTTTCCACGTAAAGTATCATATCATCTGCGAAGAGTGAGAGTTTGACTTCTTTGCCAATTCAGATGCCTTTTGTTTCTTTTTGTTGTCTGATTGCTGAGGCTAGGACTTCTAGTACTATGTGGAATAGCAGTGGTAATAGTGGACAGCCCTGCCGTGTTCCTGACCACAGGGGGAAAGCTCTCAGTTTTTCCCCACTGAGAATGATACTCACTGTGGGTTTTTCATAGATGGCTTTTATGATATTGAGATATGTACCCTCTGTCCCTACACTGTGAAGAGTTTTGATCAAGAAAGGATGCTGTACTTTGTCAAATGCTTTTTCAGCATCTATTAAGAGTATCATATGGTTCTTGTCGTTCTTTTATTAATGTATTGTATCACATTGATTTGCGGATGTTGAACCAACCTTGCAGTCCAGGAATAAATCCCATTTGGTCATGGTGAATAATCCTTTTAATGTACTGTTGGATCCTCTCGGCTAGTATTTGGTGAGAATTTTTGCATCCATGTTCATCAGGGATATTGGTCTGTAATTACCCTTTTTGATGAGGTCTTTGTCTGTTTTGGGGATCAAGGTCATGCTGGCCTCATAAAATTAGTTTGGAAGTTTTCCTTCCATTTCTATTTTTTGTAACAGTTTCAGGAGAATAGGTATGAATTCTTCTTTAAATGTTTGGTAGAATTCCCCTCGGAAGCCTTCTGGCCCAAGGCTCTTTTTGGGAGATTTTTGATTACTGCTTCAATTTCCTTGCTCGTTATGGGTCTGTTCAGGTTTTCTATTTCTTCCTGGTTCAGTTTTGATAGTTTATACATCTCAAGGAATGCATCCATTTCTTCCTGGTTGTCAAATTTGCTGGTGTATGGTTGCTCATAATATGTTCTTATAATTATTTGTATTTACTTGGTGTTGGTTGTGATATCTCCTCTTTCATTCATGATTTTATTAATTTGGGTCCTTTCTCTTTTCTTTTTGATAAGTCTGGCCAGGGGTTTATCAATCTTATTCTTTCAAAGAACCAGCTCCTAGTTTTATTGATTTGTTCTACTGTTCTTTTGGTTTCCATTTCATTGACTTCTGCTCTGATCTTTATTATATCTCTTCTTCAGTTGGGTTTAGGCTTTATTTGGTGTTCTTTCTACAGCTTCCTTAGCTGTAGAGTTAGGTTGTATATTTGTTTCTTGAGAAAGGCTTGTATTGCTATATACTTTCCTCTTAGGACCGCTTTTGCTGCATCCCAAAGATTTTGAACAGTGTTTTCATTTTCATTTGTTTCCATGAATTTTAATTCTTCTTTAATTCGCTGGTTGACCCATCCATAGCAGATTCTTGCTGCGCTGCTCCTCCCAGAGGAGGAAGGTGAGTCTCCCCAGATCTGCTGCTACTTGTTGACTGTGCCTCAGATCATGGTTGATGGTAACCCCGAGCTGAGAGCTCACTCCTAGGCTTCATCTCGGCAGCCAGCTTCTCTGCTCCTATACATGGGAGCTCTGTCACACTCGGACACCCCTGGTGTTTTAATGACCCCACAGGTCCTGAGACCACACTGTCCCTAAGAGGGCTCCACTCCCCACTTAGCCTCTGGAGCAACACCCTTCAGTGAAGCCAACTTCTAAAAGTTCCGATTTTGTGCTCTGCTGCTCTGCTGCTTGCTGGGAGCTGGCCCCTCCCCACCGTGGTCTACCTTCCCATGTATCACCTCGGATTCACTTCTCCACATGTCCTACCTTCCAGAAAGTGTTCGCTTTTCTCTTCCTAGAATTGCTGCTCCTCTTCTCTTCCATCTCCTGTTGAGTTTGTAGGTGTTCACAATGGCTTGTAACTATCTAGATGGATTCCTGGGACCCGGAGAAATTTAGGTCTCCTACTCCACCATCATCACATTTATTTAAAATTAAGTACAAACTATCCTTGAAAATTCCCAAGGGAGACCCAGTTGGAGGATGGTATCCCACTAAGTCCAAAATGGCCTGTTCTTTCTCCAGCCTTGGAAGGTCTGTTTCTTTTCTCATCACGAGAGGAAGTCACTGGCTCTAAGCTTAGGGTATGATGTGTTGAATGAAAAGCTCACACTTTCACACCTGTGCTGAGATGTACCCTGATCATGCAGGACTCATCCCTTAGCCATTATATGTTACCTGTTTTGTTTGCCTGTGTGCTCTGGAAGTGGCTTTGTAAAGAATGACTTGAGAAGTCAGCTTGTCCAATCCTATCTTTGTGGTGGCTCCAACTGGGATAGTCCTGACCAACATCTGTTAGAGGTCAAGTTTGGGTTCCTGTTGGCTCAGCCTGAAATGCTTCACAAGCAAGTTCTTGCACTCAGAGTGGAAGGTTACCCATTGCTCCCTCCCCATCAACCTTCTCACCTTCCACAGGCCCATACGTGCCAGCTAGGGGCTTTCCTTCAGTTTTGTGTGCACCTTGTGAAGGTAGAGAAATAGGGATCTGGATTTCCATCCAGCTGGAACGTGTCAAGGTGCCAGGTGTGGAGGCAGAGCTTGTGTCACTGTGGACCCACAAGACGAAACCAGCTGAAACCTGGCCTGTTGGGATTTCAGTGTGGTGATGGCAAGCCCTTCCTGTTCTATGATTAAGGCTGTGGAGGGGTGCAGTGCTGTGGGGGGGTGCTCCCAAGGGGATTTTTTTTTTTTTTTTAAATATTAGAGAGCACGAGCACGCTGAGGGACAAAGGGAGAAGCAGGCTTCCTACTGAGGAGGTTGCCCAACACCAGCTCCAGGACCATGACCTGAGCCAAAGGCAGACGTTTAACTGAGCCCCCCAGGAACCCCCCTCCCCAAAGGTGATTTATAAAAGAAAAGCAGAGACAGAATCCGACCTTTCCCTGACTTGAGCTGTGATGCCAAGGTGCTGCCCTTCCTGCTCAGGTCTCAGCTTGGAAAGCCCTCACTCTTGCCAGGACCAGCATTTCCTAATGCGACTCAGGTGAACTTGTGCTCTCGGGGCAAACATTTGCCTTGGTACCACTTTGGTCATTGACCTGCGGGCAGTGCCCTAGTCCTCTCTAGCCCTGCCCTTTCCCCCCAGTGACCTGGCCTCTGTGCACTGTCTAAAGCCAGACAGTCACTAGGGGGAGCAGCCATGAGGCTGGGGTGGTGGCTGGGCCTGGGGAGAGAGCTGCTGGGGGAAAAGCCGCCCTGTGGGGCCCACACTTGCTAGGGATGGAGAGGCCATGCCAGCCCTCCAGGAGGAACCCCTTGGGGAGGACGCACACCTGTGACAGGGCCCACGAGGACCTGGTGTCCAGTTCTGGTGGTTTCGGGCAGGCCTGGACCCGGCCTAGGAGAGTCAGTGGAGTTTGATCAGTGGAGTTTGACAGGTCTGGGACCCCACCCAGAGTCCTCAGGCTGGCCAGGCTGACTGTGTAGCTCCACACCAGCCTCACCTCTGCCCCCATGTGTCCAGAAAGCAGCACTTTTAAACCCTGAAGGTTTCCAGGTACAGACCTTCCTCAGTTTGCAGTGGGATTGTGGCCCAATGAGCTCATTGTAAGTTGAAAATGTATTTAACACACCTAACCTACAGAACATGATGCTCTGCCTAGCCTACTTTAAATGCGCTCACAACATACACATTAGCCTTCAGGAGGGCAAAATCCTCCAACACAAACAAAGCCTGTCTTCTAACCAAGTGTTGACTGTCTCATGTAATTGGCTGAAAGCCACACGGACAGAAACAGCGTGGTTGTGCAGGTGTCACTTGCCAGCCCCCGTGAGTGCATGGCTGCTGCCCGGCATCACGAGTCAGGATCGTACCGTGTGCATCGCTAGCCCAGGAGAAGATCGAAATTCAAAGCGAGATTTCTTCTGAATGCTTACTGCTTTTGCACCCTTGTCAAGTAGAACATTCCTAAGTTGGGGACTGTCTGTATCCTAGGGATGGGTTGGGAAGACCGTATTTGAGTCTCTGGATTTGATGCCTGCGGTGGCCCCATCCATGTGCGGAGTTCTTTTGTGTTTGAAAGGAAAGCAGGGCTGATTCAAACCGTTGGTGAGAACAAGTCACATTTGGTGAAGGCCAGCAGTGTAATCCTGAGAGAACTCCTAGCCGTGTTGCTTGCAGTGAGGTGCGAGGGGCCTCGCAGTCTCCCCTATGCCGGCATTAGTCGGAGCAGCGGAGTCCTGGGCGCCAGGCTTGAGGGCCTCCACTAACACAGAAGACTTTCACCTGTCCCTACCATTCTAGAAGATGTTTCTGGAATAGGGTTGTGGAACTCTGGAGATCAGAGCTCTGTCCTCAGTGAATCAGTACAGTGAGAGGGTGATTGATGTCTCTTCTCTTCGGGCTCTTGTCAGGGAAAGAAGAGGAAGGACTTTGAACAATTAAAAGAATATGAATATAAATTGTTCATGGAATCAAAGGTCCTGTAGAAATGTGTATTTGTTGACCAGTGACCCTAAGGTGACCTAAGGGGGCAATCTGAAATTGGTCCAATTTTCTTATTTTACAAATGAGGACACTGAGGCTGAGAGATTAGTAACAGAATGTTTACATCTCTTTAAGAAAGACTTAGCAATTAGGGTTGGGGTTGGAGAGTTCTGGAGAGGCTTGAAGTCCCCTTCCTTTGGAGTTTTAGGACTAAGGGCTGGGAGGAGGACCTGCTGTCCTGGCCCAGAGCCAGGGGATGGGCTGGGCTCCAGAGGGGCCTTCAGACCCCTCAGCAGCCGCGGACCTGGGACGATGTGGAGAACAGAGGTGCTCCGGGAAGGCCCCAGCTCTCTAACAGAGCGATCCTGGGGCCAAGAGGGACAGTCCTGAGGAGCTGAAGACTAGGGCAGGTGAACAGAGAGAGAGGGCCCACTGTCTGTCTGTCTGAGATAAAAGCCGTCCATTACAAAGAGAGAGAAGACATGGGCTGTGGGACAAAACAAGAGAAATTGAGAGAGATGGAAACGGTGTAGACAGATGTGCAGACACAGCAATTCGTTAAATGTTTACTGAGCAGCAAGCGTGGTAGTCCCTGCTCCGGGGACTGGATAAGTGCCCCCCAACTCCTCTCCCTGGCTGCCTGCCCTCCAGCCAACCCATGTCCACCTCCCCTTGCCCATGGGGAATGCGGGGTGGGGCAACCCCTCGGCAGGGGACAGTTCTTGCCTCTGCTGATGGAATCATGGCCACTTGCAGCGTGTGCAGAGAGGACCTGGCTAGGCCTTCCTAGCCTGTCCCTACCATTCCCTTCTTCTACATTCACACCACTTGTCAGCAGCTGGGGGACAGCGGGCAGCTCCCGACAAATGCTTGTGTGTTTTGATGACTTCCTTTCCCTCACTTCTCATATCCATCAGTCACAGGGGCCTGGCAGTTGGCCTCCTAAACTAATTCTTCAGTCCTTCTCTCTACCTCTGAACATGGACTGCTGCAGAAAGCTCCCGCCTTGCTTTGAGTAACAATACCGTGCCTCTTCAGTCCAACCTCTGTGGTTCTAGAATGACCTTCTTAGGAGATAAAGCAAATCAGGTAACCCACCACCCTGCACTCCCACGTTCATACCCCTTCAGTGGTTCTCTTCGGTTTATAAGCTAACTTCTGTGTGTGCGGCAGACGGTAGCCTCCACCTGCCTTTGGGGCTCTGCTGCTCCCAGCCCCGAAGCCAACAAGCCCTCTGGTCATCCAGGCGGACACACACGCTGCCTGGTCTGGAGATCACTGGCTGGTCTCTCTGCACTCAGAAGCCTCATCCTCCCTCTTAAGTCATCGCCCTGGGCCTTAGGTGTTCCTCCCTTAGCACCTGCCACTCAGTCTGGAATCACAAGCCTCCCCTTCCCTACAGAGGTCAAGGGACATCATCCCATCGCTGTGCGCCCTGCCCGAGTGGCCTGTGTGTCAAAAAGGAGTGAGGAAGGAAGACAGTGTCTTCTGTGTGACTTTAGGTTGTGACAAGATCTCCTGGAAGAGGAGAAGCTCCTTGACCTCCGTTCTTCCAGTCACTAATGCACAGCCTCGGTGGTCCATATAGCTAAATATAAAAATAAAATGTGTTCACAAGCTCTTGTTTCTTTCAGTAACCTTGGAGGCAATACCATCAATGCAGCTGTCCTGAATCTGCTTCAGGCCGGAGGGACCCGGGAAGAAATCAAGCTGGACCAGCTGGCGCCCCAGCTCCAGGCTGAGATTGCAGAGTCCACGGGTAAGTAGCTCCCAGCCTCTGGGGACGGCTTGGGGGTGGGGGTGGGGGCCTCTGGGCTAGGATGTGGGCTCCTGAGTGGGACAAGGCCCAGAGGATACACCTCACAACACCTCACAAGAGACGGTCTAAGAAAGCTAAACTCGTTTTTCTGAGGCGGCTTTGACGGTCGTTGCCCCGGCTCTGGGAACCCAGGCAGTGGCTCTTGAGCAAGAGCGTCTGTGAGCTCAGTGGTTCACGCCTCCAGCTACCTCCTGCTTTCTGCTGTGAAACAAAACCATAAACCTGCACACAGTGATTTGGAGTTAGCGGGGCACGCCTTCCCTCAAAGGAGACGTGGCTCTGTAGTTCCTGACATGAGCTTTAGGGTTGGGGACTGACACCTTAAAACTCCAGCTGGGGTAAGCCCCAGGGTGGGCACCATGTAACTCTGGTCTCCATTTCAGACACTGGCTTTGGCCACAGCTGTCTTGTCAAGGAAAACCTGATTGACTTCTTCATCCCCTTCCTGCCACTGGAGTACCGCCACGTGAGGCTGTGCGCACGCGATGCTTTCCTGAGCCAGGGACTCCCATACACAGAAGCAGTCCTGGACCAAATTGCCAAGATGATGGTGTATCTCCCCAAGGAGGAGCAACTCTTCTCTTCTCAGGGCTGCAAATCTATTTCTCAGAGAATTAACTATTTCCTCCCTTGAGAGCTAGAGGAGGACTTCTTGCAACTGCCTGCCTTTCACCAGTGGGACCCTGAGGTGGGTCACGGGACTGTCTGGGACTCTAAGGGCAGGAGGGGTAGGCTGGCCTCCAGCCATCACTGACACACAAAACATGTATTAAAAGGAAGGCCTTAAATCAGAAACAGAGCCAACACTTTTTAATCACTTGGTGCCTTAAAGAGCCACATTCCAAAACGTGGGCCAGGTGGTTGGAGAAAGCCACAGGCCAGATTGAGTCCCAAGGCCTCGCTAGCATCTCCACTCTTGCCTGCAGATGCCTGGACTTGGGCGTGAGGCCGGAGGTCACGGGGTCCTCCCTGACCGGGAAGGGAGAATCCCGTTCTGCCTAGCAGCTGCCTCGGGCTGCACCTCAGGTGTGCAGGCTGGGGGCTTAGCTTTCAAGTTGTTCCCAGAGGGAAGCTGAGCAGCTTCTGTGAGCAGATCAGCAGAGAGCCTCAAGCTAAAGGAAAAGTACACAGAGAAATAATTTTTTATAATATATATGATGTCAGTGGAGGTTAAGACTTGCTTTCTTAGATTTAAAAGAAAAATTTAAGGCGCTTTGACATGGCTGTGTCATGTGTAAAGATTAAAGTTTATATTTTTCTAAAACACTCGGCCTGCTTTCTTACTGAGACCTGGTCCTCATGCTCACTCACCGAAACTCCAAGAGCGGGCGGCAGATGCTGGCGGACGGGGTGACCCCAGCTCTGCCAGGTCACTTCCCGTGGCCTCACGCAGCAGCCAAGCTATTACTTCAGCCTCTTACTGAAGAGCCTCTCACAGCATCGTGCTCCTGTACGTGGAAACGCCACTCCCGGGCTCCCAGCTATAAAAAGTCTCCATTTTTGAGGTTAGAATGGCCATGTATAAATGCGAACATTGTGTTTCTAGACACAAGGGATGTGCCTTGTGTCTTTTCCCTGCTCTTCGTTCTTTTGCTCTTCTGGACTCGCACACAGGTCTTTCTCTTAACTTTTGTCATCACCTCAAGTATCCCCTCTTATTTAAAGCCCTCCCCAACCCTCTTCCGTTTAGCCCTGGACAAAGCAAGCTTCGGGCTCTCTCCCATTGAGCACTTTGACTGCACTCGTTTACACACGGTCTCAAGCTCAGGGAGTACCTGCAGCCTGAGCCACATTACCTTCTCAGTGTGCAAACAGGTGATTGAGGGACTTCTCACTAACCACGGGACAAAAGCCCTGCTTCACTGCACAGTTAACAGTGGCTGGGTGTGTGGTGGCGGGGGGGGGGGGCAGTGTTAGCCACTGGCTGGGTGTCTCAGTCTAGACTATTTTGGGAAGAAGATGCAGCCCACGTGATCCTGTTACAACCCCAGCTCCACACTCTGTAAATACGATTTTTTTGATTTTTTTTGCAAGACAGCATGCAGGAGTCGGGGTGGTGGACAGAGAGGGAGAAGCAGGCTCCCTGTTGAGCAGGGAGCCGGCCCAAGACCTGATCCAAGGACAAATCCAGGAGCCTGGGATTTGGGACTCGAGCCGAAGGCAGACGCTCCACCAACTGGGCCAGCCAGGCGCCCCCGTATAGACACTTTACAAGGTGTACTTTCTGTCTCAGAGCCATCCTTTAGCACCGGCTTTACCACAGCTGATGGCGTAAACGGGAGGGTGCGACCTGCTTGCACGGGAGGGACGAAGGCAGGCAGCAGGACGCAATGGCCTCCCATATTTCCCTGGTGCTCAGCTGCTCAGCGCTGTGAGACCACAGAAGGCCACGGACCGCAGCTGAACCTTGCTTTCTAGCTCTGTCCCTGGACTTCCCTCGCAGAGCTGCTGTGAGGATCGAACAACTCCATCTTTATAAAGTGCTCAGGAGTGCTCGCTTCAGCAGCACATATACCACAAAGTGCTCAGGACACAGAGCTTTGGTGTCTAGTAAAGGACAATCTAATAAAACTGCTGTCAGTTGGCACCATAATCCAAGCCAAGGTGGGGCCTCCCCCAGCCCCTGGCCCCACTAGTCCGCACAACCCCAGCTGAAGTTTGCTGTCGGTAGCCAACACTTGAGGACCTGCCACGGGCCCCGCATGCCCTGTGCTGAGCACTTCATAGCCGTTTCTTCATGTCATCGTTAACGCTGACTTTGGTGACGAGGAAATCGAGGCTCTGAGAGGTAAAAGATCATGCACGAAGTCACAGAGCTAGTCAGTGGGCTGGAGGGGCTCAACCCAGGCAGTCTGCCTCCAGCTCGCACGCTTTCGTGACTTGTTCCTACAACAGATTTCCTCAGCGGTGTGGGATGTTACAAATAATACAAAAGAGGAAGAAAATCACAATGGAAGGTTCTCCTCCAGAAACTCTAAAACAGGATTTCCCAACTAAACCAAAACCGGGCAGGAGGAAAAGACTGCAGGGGGAGCGCGAGCGGGTGTGTAAGGGGATGCTGGAGAGGCCTTCCAACAGCACCTTATGTGTGCGCCCCATGAATACAGCCTACTCCGACCTAATTACAGTGGTACTTCTAAAAGCAATGAACGTTTTTAAAAAAAACTGAAGACCAAGTCAAGCAAGAGGAGAATGTTCTGACATTCTATACGTGCTTTATTAATGCTACTTTGGCTCAAAACTTTTTCAGAAACAAGGTGCCTGGGAGGCTCAGTTGGGTAAGTGCCTACCTTCAGCTTGGATCATGATCCCAGGGTCCTGGAATCAAGCTCCGTGTGGGGCTCCCTGCTCGACGGGGAGCCTGCTTCTCCCTCCCCCTCTGCCTGCTGCTCTGCCTCTTGTGATCTGTCAAATGAATAAATGAAAAATCTTTAAAAAAAAATACCTTCCTAAAAAAATAAAAATAAAAATTTAAAAACACCTTTCTAATAATACAATTGGCACTTGGATAGAGTAATTAAAAACACACACACACACACTCTTTCAGAACCTATTCGGAGTGTCCCCAGAATGGACTCTGAGAGAATTAAGTCTCCCTTCACAGCCACCGTATGTTAGATACACACATTGCCCACCGTATGTACCTGTTGGACTCCAGTGATGCCTTTGGCCATTTCCAAAAGGTGTACTCCATCGAAGAATGAGCATTCACTCCCACAGAGGACAATCAAAACAATGTGCCAGAGGGACATCGCTAAAACCAGCTTCTCTACCTTACAGACTTCTATTTTACTGTGGGGAAAGATACATCCTGCAGATTCCCTCTCAGTTAAAACTGAGAGAAACACTCCGATCAGAAGCCACTTTGCCAATAAAATATTGCAACCTTTATTTAAAATAAAACACAAGTTGGCAAGCCTTGTGAGAAAACAGGCAGACAGCATTCCCCTTTCAAGGGCCTCATTTATTTACATCAAGTTTAACACTGTTAGCAGTTCACAGTCAGACAACAGGGTGAGAGAATTAAATTAGAAAAACAAAACACCTGAAAATATATTACAAGAACAAACACCTGACAACACTGGTAGTGTAACCCATGACTGATGTGTTTTCAATGACATCCCGTATTGTCTGTGTCCCCTCAGCGGTACACACAGTGCCAGGCCCTCCAGGCCTCACCCCCGTGCACCCACCACGCATACACCTGTGGAGTGTGACCTTTGGTATAAACGCTAAACAAGTTTTAAAGACTGAATCATGGGTTTTAGGATAAAGGTTTGTCAACCACCATAAAATGTTCAAACTTATTTTTGACAAGCATAAAACTGGGTTTCTCCACTGATAGTCGTTACAGAAGCAGACTGCAAGAAGGGAAAGTGTGGGATCTACCCAGGAGACGGGGGTTCTGAGGGTGCATACGCAGCTCAGCCTGCTTGTGGCCAACACACCAAACCAGGGCACGGTTTCTGCTCACCACGGGGAAAGATCTGAGTGACTCCCCTTTCACCGACTCCCCTCATTTCTCAGCACAACAATGGTGCAGGTACAGAATGTGGACAGAACACGTACCCGCTACACAGATCTGAGAGATGAGCGTTTTCAAACATATGCCCTAAAGAACTCGGAGTACCTCATTGTCTTTTCTAGTTTCTGAATACTAATTTCTCCCAAGGACAATCGCCCTAACCGAGGTGATTTCTTAAGATCACAGAAGATTTCTCTCATAACGGAATTCCAACAGTGGCCACAGTGAAAATGGCTTGTCAAAATGGAGGGAAGCTGGCTAACCTGGCCCTCGCCTACCAGAAAAATCTCAGTCTCCGGGCATTCTTGCCAACTCTCAATACATGGTATGGTGCTTCTGAATCGTGCAGAACAGTATTTGGGATTCAACAGCGAGGACCCTAAAGCCCTACATGATCCTGCAAGATCTTCTGAATCAAGAAGAAATTTATTTGGCATACCTGTGTTACTGTTGTGTCATGACTGCTGAAAACTATCCTTACATGTGGGATCTTTATTAACCACAAGAAGCCCCATTCTCCAACTGAAGTTTATGCTGCTGAATTACAGCATTTGAAACACCTATCCTGAGGCTCAGAAAAAAAAAAAACCAATAAGCAAGCTTCAACAATACGGACTATTTCCTTTCTTGAAGCCCACTAGTGTTGGACAGTTCATTGCCACCATGTCCTGAGGAACGGACTATGACACTCCCAGACCTCAAGCCCTGTGTGTACAGCTCAGCAACTTGGAGGGATATGCAGGACCCAGAAACTTGCTCCTCTGAGTAAAATGATGAACAAAGGTTTTCACAGAACACATACAGAGGGCACGTATGGGGTGTAGCCTGAGGACAAAGTGGAGGTTAGGCTTTCGACTTAAAGGAGACACACTTTCCTTCCGATGGTCTGCAGGTTAGATCTGTTCACAC
This sequence comes from Lontra canadensis, assembly GCF_010015895.1. Classification (NCBI taxonomy): domain Eukaryota; kingdom Metazoa; phylum Chordata; class Mammalia; order Carnivora; family Mustelidae; genus Lontra; species Lontra canadensis. The sequence goes on from NW_022631018.1 coordinate 696,157, forward strand.
GCCATCTGTGACCTTGGGCCGTACACATACTGTGCTCAGTATGTGTACTCAACAATGGGAAAGTTAAAGGATGTAAGTTCTCTAACAGACAAACAGTTTCAGATTCGTAACTGTACACAAGAGCAAAGATGTGCACTTGGAGGGAGGGAAGGGTGCAGGGAGAGCAGCCTTCCCCCAGCTCATCCAGTGGGCTGGAAAAAAGTGCAGTCTGTCACAGCAGCATCCTGTGGCGGGGTCGGGGGGGTGGCGACAGCTCAAGCAGGGACTCTCACTGACTGTGGCACTGAGCCACCACCACCCACCTAACCCGTTCTAGCTCACTAATTGTACACCATCAACCCAGCTTACATGTCCCTCCTCCACAAAACGCACAAAACTCATCTTTGAAGGCACAATCCTCAGAGTGACCTTTACCACTCCAAGTCATCCTAGAATCAGGATGACCTGCCTTGGCCTCCTCACCCAGAGAGAAGCATGCGGTCTTCCTACCCTATCATAGGGTGGAGGCTTCCCTAATGTCCTGCTCTTGGGCTCTAGGGTACAGAGTCAGAAATGAAGGAAAATACCACTTTACACGTGTTATCTCAAGACAAAACCTACACCTCCAGTATGGCATGAGAAACAGCAGCCCCAGAGCAGGGAAACACTTTTTGGACACTGCAGTAAACGTCAAGTGAGACAGACTTGGATGCTGTCTTAGTCACCTGCGTAGACGCTCTGCACAGGTGGCCCGCTGCACAGCCCGGAAATCCACCCACACTTCCTGGCAATACAGGGGGGCAGGGAGCGGCAGCGAAGTTCTGGCGGTAGGGCAGGTAACAACAATCATTGCTACTCCGGCCGCTTGCCCAAAAAAGAAAGCCTTGCATTTGAATTTTTAAATTTTGGTAGCTGGAAAAGTGGAATTCTGTCCAAAGATTTAACTATCCTGACTATTAAGAGTGGGACAAGCTTGAGAACCAGCCCCAGACCCCTCCTGACTAGTGAAGCTAATGGCCAGTGGCAATTTCCTGGGTTGTCACACGGAAGGGACAGGCATCTGTGGGGCTGCCTTGGCCTACCTTTGTCAGAAGGGTGGAGGCCCCCCTGAAGCTGCCTTTCCCTCTCTCTTTCCTGTTCCCACACATCCCAAACTAAAGCATTTACAAAAACCTGAGCAACTGGCTTGACAGAGCTGAGACAGAGCTGTAGATAGCTTGGGGGGGGGGGGTGTCTATTATTTCCTAAGAAGAAACATACATCCACCTACATTAAGAAAACTATCCTAACAAATGCTTAGGGCACAGAGATGGACCCAAATCCAGGTAGAACAAGTTAATGCCAAGCAAGATGATGAAACCCAAAAATCGTGATGAACAAAAACGTAGACAACCCTGTAGGCCCAATGCAAACTCCTGTAGAGGCAGAGCCTGATAGTAACAATGACATTAACAGCGAAACTGGAAGCGAGAGGTCAGAATGCAGTGTAGCTGTAACTCAAAAGTGGCCACCAATGCAATTTACTCTGGGGTATTTTATAATCTAATAGGCAAATTGTTTGGCTATTCATTTCAGAAACACACACAGACGATGAATGTCAAGCTCATTTCTAACTGGCAGGAAATCCTAGAAAACTAATTCCCAAAGTGCACTGGTTCTACAGCCATCTGATCCCACCCCTTTCCTCCCCTCCCAAAGCCCCCAACAAAACCACACTGGACATCAGTTTAAAAAGACACTGTCAACATCACAGGTTCGAGTCTGCGCCCACCATGTCGGGATGCTGTCTGAACACGTTGTGGAAAAACGGTCAAGGAAAAGAGGGCCTCAATTCTTCCTGAGTCAAGGTCCCTGGAAGAGCTGCTGTATTCTGGAGTACACATTACTACTTTTTAATGATTACAATTGAACCAGAAAGTTGTGGGCACCTGGGTGGCTCTGTCAGTTAAGCGGCTGCCTTCGGCTCCGGTCCTGATCCCAGGGTCCTGGGATCGAGTCCCTCATCGGGCTCCCTGCTCAGCGGGGAGTCTGCTTCTCCCTCAACCCCTCCCCCTGTTCTCTCTCTCTCAAATAAATAAATAAAATCTTTAAACCAGAAAGTTGGTCCGCAGTTTTCTGAAGTAATTCGGCTGAGCTACAATTTTAGCAAAACACTTACTATGCCTGCACATATTCATTTAATAGTTTCCTATTTACAAATGTGGTAAGTCATGGGGTGATTACTTATATATTTGCATTTTCTGGTCTCCCACAGGCAAAAGCCTATTAAGTCAATCAGCATCTAACCAACTGTTTGATCTTCTAAATATAGACAGTAATAATACAACCTTATAGTTAAATTACATTTGATACTTTTCTCAAAGTGCTTTCATATATATTACCTCATAGTCATTAAAATGATATGGAATAAAGTTTTATTTTTAAGAAAAAGGAATGTAGGACTAGGTTTTTTAAAACTCAAGTTGGTATTTCTTTATTACAAAGTGCAGACTACTGCTGTGTTGCCAGGGTCTGTCCAAAAGAATGACCCCACACATTTTTCTAAATACTGAGCTCCACTGAATGCCTGCTTCGCTGGTGTTGCCATGACTCAACATTCAAGACCCTTAAGGTCAAAGAGTGCCAGGAGCATGTGCTTTAGAAAGTGTGCAGCACTGTGCAGACTGATTGTCTATCTGAGCCACTTTTTTTTTTTTTTTTGCAGTATCCCACAAGGCAGCAGGAAAGGTGGAAAGACCCCACAACCAGAAAGTCCAGAGACCTGAACCCAATATAGCCTTGGCTCTGCCACTAACGGAGACAGTGGGCAAGTAACTTCACCATGCTCTCTTCCAATTTCTGAAGCTGTGACGAAAAGGGCTGGGGTCCTGACAGTGTTCAGACAGTGCTGGGTATCTAAAACACCTGGAGGGGTTCTCAGCTGAGATCTCACCCCACTGGGAAGTCTGGTCTGGGGTAAGCCAATGCATCAGACCGTTTTAAATGCCAGGAATTTTATTGCCCATCCCAGGCCAAGACTCACCAGACTGAATGTTAATAACAGCAGGAGCAGCGCCCACTTACAGAGCGCTCGTTATGTGCCAGGCACTCAAACTGAGTATCTTACATACGTTATCTCATTGAATCCTTACAACAACCCTGAGGTAGTTACTATTATTATCCCTGTTTTCCTATGTGGAAACTAAGGCTCAGGAAGGTTAAATGACTTGCCTTCTAGACTGGCTTCAGAGTCTCAACTCTTACTCACTATCCTTTAAAACTCAAAAGCTCCATGACTTTAGTTAAATAAAAATGGGCTATACCTTACCAAAGTCAGCATGTTTTGTTAGCTGGGCACTATCTTACTAGCCAATTTTCAATTGCATTGTAAGAAAATTCTAATTTAAACCCCAAAATACAACTGGCAAAGGATCTCTAATGATATCAATGAATAGGGGTTCATTTGGAAAAACAGTGAATGAATTTCTCAGGGCCAATATTTTTAAGGCTGTATCTCTGAAAATCACAATGGAAGTCTGTAGGAAAATATACACACTTTAATTTTACACAAAGCCTTTTAAGAAAATACTTCATGTAAAGCATAATCAAGATGTATTCTACACAAAACACTGCCTTTTAAGGTAAGAAATCTAAACTGAAACTCTATTATCCATAGGTGAAAGGACGTAAACGGTGCCAGCCCAAAGGTATGCACACTGATCAACCACTTTAGAAAGTTGTCAACACCTGCAGAAGGCCTCGTGCTCCTGGCTTTGCTTTTAAAGAAGACTATGTTTTTAGTTTGGAAAAACAATTTTTTCTGCTGTGAACTCAAACTTTTAAAGTTACATAAGGTTATTTTAAAATCTGATCCTTTTCTATTAGAAAAAGGAGCAATCTAAATGGTATTTTTAGAGTAAGTTGACAGTGCCTCTTTCACTTGACCCTGGAGTCCCACACAGTTCAAGCATCATGTGGATGGGCTGTGCTACAATCGTTCATGCTGCTCTTGACAGTGTTGAGAAAAAGCAAATTCATTTCATGAACTTATTGAGCACCTACTGCAGGCAAGACAGAGCCAGGTGCTGCCCCTGAGTAAGACACTGTCCCCGTCCTCAAGACTGTTCTGCTATGAGAAAACCAGGGAGCTTACACACACTCAGTAGTGTTCCTCCAAGGCTTATTTTCAGAGCTCTCAAAGAAAGATCCCCTGCTTTAAAAAAAAAAATAAAAAAAAAAAGGTCCCCTGAAAAAACACAATTATAATTAACCCATCAACTTGCATCCCACAATGACAGATAAACTTAAAAAGCAGCATAATACTCTGAAGTTTTAGCTTTCCCTGTCCCACCCTTAAAAAAGGCTAATGGCTAAAACAATTTCAAGTTCACAGAAATGACTGCTGAAGGGGAGTGGCAGAGAGGAAGGTGGGAGGACCATGGGCCCATGTCCAGGTTAAAGGGAACTCTGCTGGTTCGCTAGCAGCCTGTGCTGCCGGTCAGTAACCTCTGGCCACGGCTCATCCACACCCTCCCAGGAAGGCCCGAGATTGTCTCCTCCCTTCTTACCCTTCTCCTGGCCTGGGCCTCCTTCAGAGCAGCCACAGTAAGAATCAGGGTTTTCTGTCTAATGAAAACTGAATTTCCTCCTTGGTCAAAGATGACAAACTCTGTCCAAAACATAGTTTCTCCTCCTTAGTATTCTAGCCCAGTTAGCATCATCTCGGCACTTCAACATTTCCATTACCTGCTACTGAGCAAAGAAGAGAATGCAAATCATTCAACGTAACAAGGCTGCACTGAAACGGCTCTCAAAGGGATAGCTATACACTTATTTGCAAATGGCCCTTAAGAAGATGTAGCATTACCTTCATTTAACAGATTAAGAGATGGGGCTGTGGCTTGACAGTGGATTGATGACAGAGCCAGGAAGAAAACTCACAGGCCATCAGTGTTCAATTCCTATCTTCCTAAGTTAATATTCCTTTGGGAGGAAAATAATGTATTTATTCTCTCATATCAGGTTCTCCTTGGGCAGGTGTGGGAGGTGGTTGTAAAGCTTTAAAAAGAGAATGAAGTGTTAATTAAAATTAGACCTGATATCAAGAATATTAGTAATATCTAATTTATTAGGTTCAGTTCATATGATCCTAATTAGCTTCCATAATAGTAACTGAACAGGAAAGGAAAAGGCCCATTTTTCAAGGCAAAACACATTTGGGGGTTAAGTCATTAGGTTTCTAGGATTTAATCAGTGTTTCCTGGAAATGACCTGCCCCCTCAATTACGCATTTTTCAAGGAGAGGTGAAATGACAAAATAAATATCAAAGAGTGTTCCCAATAGGATATTTACAGACAAGCACAACAACAAGGGGGAGGGGGATATGTGAAAGGAGAGAAGCATAGGAGAATAATTTGGGGTGATTCACTTGAAATCCACAGAGAGTGAGAGAATGTTTCTCCTTATCCTCTACCTAACCTGGATCTAAGGTGATAAGGGAGGAGAAAGGTATAGAGGAACGGTGATTGGGACCAAGTTAGCCTCTCGAAAACTCTGTCACAGACATCTGAACCTGGCTGTTGGATTCCAAGAAGAGACCTCCCTCCCTGGTATTTTAGCTGATTGAAAAAATACAGAGCTGCTCAATTCCTTGGCCAGTATGTCGGTATGCAGGGACACCGTATCAAAAAAGGATTCCCAAGAGAACCTGTACATGACCACCATTTTCAAAATCAGCATTGGTTAATGCCCCGAATACTGCCAGAGATAAAGGAAGACAGCCTGCCCAGCGCAGAGCAGAGAGGAACCACTAAGGAGACCCCTATGCCTATGACGTATAGATGGGCACCAGCAAGTAGAAACCCAATCCTGGTCCATTTGGAATCGTGAAACTGGGAGAAAGGACTTCTGCTCATCAGTGGAGAAGATGTGAGGAGGAGGTTTCAAGCTCCCTGACGACTTCCTAGCATTCTTTTACTTCCTGCACCAACTAGCACACCATGGGGAAGAGGACGGGAGCACACCCAGTTCCTACTACTGCAGGGAGCTCTGCAGAAACAGCTGCGCTCAGCAGCCTCAAAGAAACGGTCCCTCGGTACATTCCCAGCTTTCCCTTCTTCTGTCCCACCCCATTCACTTGGCGAGGTGGCGCGACATTACGGATAGTACCTAGTGGAGCCGCAAGTCAAGCCTCCTGTGTGAGGTGCAGAGTGCGTGCCTCGGCCAGTCCCCAGGCAGGCACGGGCCTGCAGCCTTGCCGAGAGCAGCCCCACGACACCACCGTGCAGCATTCTGGGTAGGAGCGGCCTGGACTGGGTTCTTCGCGGCCTGACATACACACGTTCCCTGATGTTCCGGGGCACCTTCCAATCCTGTCCACGACTGCTCCGTCCCCATCTCATTTCCCTGTCCTACATGTTTTGCTTTTTGTTATTTTTGAGATGAACCTGTAAACGTGAGAACTCAGAGATCTGAGGTACTTCACATAAACACACTCAAGTATCAGTCTTTCATTTTTTGAAAACAAGAACACAGGAAAACAAGCCCCTCCCCCTCTCCCCTCAGAACTGTGAGCATCTTCCCACGAGGCTCACAGTGGCTACCTCTGCACCACGTCGCTGATCTCCTGCACGCATGACAATAAGTTATTAAGGACAGGGTTGGCCCCGGGCACCCCGGCAGCGGCCGAAGACACCTGCAGCTCCTGCAGGCTGAGTTCCAGTTTGCTCACAGCCTCTCGGAAGGCAAATTTGTTACGCGTTTGAGGGATGCAGTCCACATAGCCTGAGCAGTAGTCAAGGAGCTGGTGGCCAGTGTCCACCAGCTGGCTGTTGGGCACAGGTTCTGTGATGGCACTGGACAGTAGGTCAGCACATTCCAGCAGGGCCTCTTTGCTGATTTTGTCTGCTGAGATTTTCTCAGCCGCCTGTTTGGTTTTTCTCAGGGCCACTTTAGTACCTGCTGTGCCATTAGCCATTTTGGCTGGCGAGATGGAAGATGTGGGCAGAGGCACTTGAGGCGGAGGCATCATTGGCCTCCCGGCTTTCCCACCTCCAGGCACTGCCCCCGGAGCGGCCTTTTTCCCTCCTTCCTGTGTTTCTAGTGCGGGCGGTCCTGCAGTAGGGGCGGTCGGCTCTTCCGCGGGGTCTGAGCACAAGGACGGATGCTGCAGTAGTCTCATCACTGGGGGTGGGGGTGGGGCACACTTTGGTTTTACCCGTCGGGGTCGGTCCTTGTCTCCAGAGGATGTGACCTGATGCTCAGATAAGAGTTTGAATTTATTGCCCTGAGAGTCTGTGCCAATGAGCTGCACATCAGCGGGAGTGTGCTTCAGAGTGGGTGAGATAAGGACCGGCACTTTGTGGTTGTGAGTGGTTGGGAGGGCTGCTGCAGCCTTGGCCGGAGAAGACCAGCCCGTCTGATCGCCGTCCTCTGGGACTCCAGCCATGCCGAGTCGCACCCCACCATTCCTCTCCTTGCTCTTTGGGGCAGCTGCCACTCCAGCCACCCCAGCCCCCGGAGAGTCCTTCTCTGTAATGGCTGGATCCCCAGAGGGGGTTCTGAGAGGAAGAGCCGCGGCTCCTCTGGGCAAAAGTTTGGCTTTTGGTCTCTCCCTGCTTGGAGCAGCACCTTCCTCTGATTTTGGGGGAAGCATGTCATTGGCCCTGTCCACATTCTCTTCTGGCTGAGAAGAGGTGGACACTGTCCTTTCCAGCTGGAGTTTGGACCTCTGGCAGTTCCTGGGAAGGGTCATTGCCATCCTATCCTGCTCTGGAAGCCCTGAGGACATGGAAGATGTAGAGTTTGACCTTGGAAAAGGCTTGGAAGTGTCATCAATGGCTGTGGGTTTCCCCGCTCGTAAGCCCAGTGTCTTTTTGATTAAGCGTGGTGTAAAGAAGCCTGTGATGCCAGACCACCCGCCCCCAGCGGTGCCACTGCCCCCGCCCCCACCGCCATCGTCATTACAGAGGTTCCTCTGCGCAAAGCTCCCCCCATAGCACTTGGGTGGCACCAGATTCGCCTCTTGCTGGGCAGGAGTGAAAGAGAACCCATCAGCATGCTGCAGAGAAGCAACAGATGAGAAGTTACCCGTGAGCTCATATTTCTTGTGGGGTTGATTCTCCATTTCTCGGAAGGAGCTGCTGCGTTTGGGGGGTGTGGGAGCATTTCTCTTTTTCATGAAGGAGCTGAAGAAGCCTCCCTTCCTGTCTCTGGTGAAGCATGTCTCTTTGGCATCTTCCAAGAGGCTGCTGGGTGACTTGTCTCTTTGTTTTCGAGGCAGTGCTGGGGACCCAGTGGGGGCCTGTGCACCTCTAAGGAACCCTGATGAGAAACAGCCAGTCAGTAATGTGAAAGACAAACAGTGACTCCATTACACTTGAGTAACTAAGGTTACATTGTAAAAGTTTTTTCAGGATCTCTTAAATGTCAGGCATTAGCAGGACTCAGAGAAAACTAATAAATACAGTATCACCGATAATACTATTTCACACCGATGAGTGTCCCAAATACCACACGGGCTATAAATGCAAAGGAACAACCCACTGATTTTCACCTCGGCATATCTGTCTTTTCTCTAAAAATGACAACACGCCCTGGCCTCATCTATCAGGCAGTTTTTGCCAGAACTGTAAGGATGGTAAGCGGCTGGGATTCGGGAGCTGAGGAAAGAGAGCAGGAGGCCGAGTTGGGCAGCGGACAAAGAGATCGGGACTAACGCCAGCACTGCGGGGCTGAGCCCAAGAGCAGACACGATTTCAGTGCCAGCCGCTCCCTCAGGGAAGACGGGCAGCACAGTGGAGATAAAGCATCATCCCCAAGGTTCTGGAAACGAAGACAGTTTCCTTCTCCCCGCCTAGTGACCAGTACCTGGTGCTGAACTAGAAGCAGAATTTTCTGTGGCGTCCTGTGGCCCTTCGATGTTCTCCTTGTTCTCCACCTGTTTCTTCAGCGTCCGCGTCTTGGAAGGAAGCATAGGCAGTCGGGGCAGGTATGGAACAACAGATGAGGAGGAGGCGGCTCTCCCAAGCTCCTCAGCTACCTCTGTGAGGACAAGGATAAAAAGGACTGATAAAAAACCGTTTCATGACACAGAAAAGGTTTTCTTCTCAGGATACACAACGGAGAAAAAACCTGGAGAAAAGAGCACTCAAATATGTAATGGAATCACAAGAGTATGGACTCTTCTAGGCCGGGCTTCTGTGGTCCAACACTGCACACAGCCTCATCCACGACGTGGCCTGTGGCAGGGGCTTTCTGTCATGGTGCATCGATCAAATGTGTGACTCAAACAAAATGAATCTATTTCCTTTTGATGGGTATTTAGGCTGCTTCCAGTTTGGGGCTACTGTAACTAGGCCACTAGGAACACCTGGCTACGTGTCTTTTGCTTCAGAATCATACGTGTAGGTCTGCTGGGTACACCCCTGGGAGCAGGACTGGTGGGTTACAGGGCGCACAACACTCAGCTTCGCTGGATCCTGCCAAACTGTCTCCCAAGACGGCTGTACCAATCTATACTCCCACCTGCATTGTATAAAAGCTCTGGTTACTCTGTATGCTTGCTAGAGTTTGGTATTATCTGTTTTTTTTGGGCTCGATTTTAATTTTAGCCATTCTGGTATTGGTATATGGTGGCATCTCACCGTTCTATTTTGGACTTCTCTGATGAGGAGTAATGTTAAGTAAGCACGGTTTCACGGGCTTTCAAATCATTTGGCTAGCCTTGTTTACTGAGTGCTCGCTCAGAGGCTGAACAAAGGCTACAGATTTCTGGAGTTATTTTCATTTTTAGGTTGCACCTTACCCAAAGAAGGAGGGTAGATAGATTTCATTTCATGCAAATGAACCAAATGAGGCTCGTGAAGAAGTGTTCACCCTTTTGAACATGGCTATGTGTTTTGTGGCTCCTACTGGGGCAAAGACATACTTTGGTATTCATTCCGGAACAAAAATGAACCAAGTGAGAGCAATTAAATTTTTGGGTAACTATTTCAAAAATCGGCTCCCTCACAAGAATGGGTACATGGCACATAACCCAAGCCATGCCAGCGAGACTCTTTTCCTACACTGCTATATACAGCAGCTGGCAGAGAGACATAAACTATGAGGATATGACCTCAAGGATGCTAGCAACTGTGCCCCATGCCTCTTGGAAGATTCCGAGGATGACATCAAAGCAGAGACAAAAGTAAAGTGATACTGGGTGGGAGAGGCTGTGGAAGGAGGAAGTCCCAAAGCTACTTGAGTCTGTGGCTTCTACTGACTTTGAACCAAACCAAGGTTTGGTTATGAGCAAATAAATCCTCCTTTTATTGCTTTAGAAAGGTTGAGTTAGGTTTTTTCCACTCACAACCAACAAGTAAGTACATCCTTTTAAGGTAGGAACTGTGTCTTATCTCTGTGTCTTCAGTAATGTGCTTCCCACAGATTAAATGCTTAATAAAATGTGGGTTAAATAATCATAAATTTCTTGTTTAGCAATTTTGAATTGCAGTTACCTTTGAAAACGGTTTGAAAATGGTTGAATTTTTTAAAAGGATAGAACATTTTCAAGAGAAACAGAAATAACTAAGGAGTCAACAGAAGTTAAAAGTTGACACAGAAGCATCAAAGAAATGGAGCCTGTGATTTCTACCACTTGAATGCCACACGAAGTAAAGCACAAAGAGTAAAGAAGAGGGTCGTGAGGGGCAGCTGCTCAATCTGGCCCAAAGGCTGATGTGCACAAGTTTCAGCTAGCAAAGAACTAGGAAGAAAATACTTTTCATTCAACTTCAGGGTTATACTTTCCCCTTTCTTCTTATCTGAAATGATAAATAGCTAAAGGAAGACAACAAAATTCAACTTGCCTGATTTCCTCTTCTTATATTTTAAAACCTGAACTTAAGTCATAAGTTCTTATGCTCAATTAGGAAGGAAAGAAAAACTGGAAAAATATGTGCAAAATTCTGGAGCTATACTAGAGAATCCAATCAGCACACATAACTAAGAATTCTGTTTTTAGCTCTCTAGGAATAGGCTGTCTCTGTAACAAGTGTACTGTCTGACTTCAGCACATAATTGTTAGAGGCACTGTGATACTGACGTTGTTAGCTGCCTGTATGTGTCCATATATTCGTTTTTCGGATATGAAAAAGGGTTCTCACTGTTCATAGCTTAACATGCTCATTTTGAAACTATTTTCCATGTCAATATATCTAAGAATATCATTTTAAATATTCAATTATATGAATGTATCAATCAGCCCACTGGATTTTTAAATTGTTCATTTTTCAATATTAAAAACTACATGCTGATGCAACATCCTTGTAGCTAAATCTTTATTCATACCCTTAATTATTTCCTTAAGATCTATTTCCAGAAATGAAATTTCTGGATATTGCTTTTATGATTTGATTCTGTCTTTGTAGGTATGGTTCAGGGAGGCAGAATATTCCTCCTACTCATTTTTAATTCCCTTCCATATATGGTTAAGTGTTGGTGGTTTAAGAACTACCCAACTTCTTCTCTATGATGAGATTGAATTTCTAATTAAAATACAATTTCAATGTTAGAAATGAGCTTGAGACATAGAGACACATTTAAAAATAGCAAAACAGAGGGCAAAATAAGAATAACGGAGGCCAAGAATTAATTCAGTCCTTTGAAATGGAGTCCCAAACTAGAGGAGTCTATCATTTTTGCAATGTTATTATGACCCCTACCACCACCCAGACCTGGCCACCACCAATAACCTGCCAGAGTCCTACCTTCGGAAATGCTGGAGTCATGGAACATGGTTTCAAAAGCCTGATGTGTTTCAGCAAAAGACGGCCGGTCAGCAGGGCTCCACTTCCAGCCTGTGGAACAAAAGAAGGACGTGCTGAAAGCTCCTTGCAGAAATTAAATACCCGGGGGCACACCTGGGAGGGAGGCTACTAAGGCGGAGGTACAGCAGGTTCACAGTGAGCGAGGGAGCTGCTTCTCAGTTCCAGACTCAGGTGTAATAAACCCACTTCCCAGGGCTGGTCCTTCTCAGTAGCCCCAGCTTCTGTTCTTTCTACTACAGGGATAAAGAGGGGTAGAGAGATGGTTTACGAAATGGAAAGTTGTTTTCTACTGGGAAAATGAAGGAAGTGATGAGACCTGTCTTCAAACTCATTCTAACCTTACAATCAACTGTCCATGTTCAGAAATATAACAGGATATCAGAAAGGAGGAACTTAAGAGTTCACTTTGACAAAAACAGGACAGTAAGGAAAATAACAAGACATATGCTTAAACACAATGCAATTTAATTCCCTACTCACCTTCCAGCTTTCTCATCTGTAAGAAGTCAGATGCTTGTGTTTATTCATGAGAGGCTACTTTCAAGTATTTTCTAGTCTTTAGCAATAATTTTTATCTGCTTGAAAGCAGACTTCCCCTACCCAAACTCTAAACCCGATTTCTTATTATCTTTATTATACAAGTGGGTTGGGGAAATTTATATATGGGCCATGGACGACTGTGTCAGGATTCCAATTAAACTTGATGGTTTATCATATATGCCAACTGGCTGATCAATGACCAACCTTTTTTTTTTTTTAAAGAGTTTATTTATTTATTTGAAAGAGAAAGCATGAGTGAAAGTGGTGGGGAAGGGCAGAGGCAGAGGGAGAAGCACAGAGGCTTGATCCCAGGACCCTGAGATCATGACCTGAGCTAAAGGCAGAAGCTTAACTGACTAAGCCACTCAGTGCCCCACCAATCCTTTATATGTCAGGAGGTTGGAGTCAATCTAATACTTTGAGGAAAACGGTTTCTCTATTTCTTTAATCATTCTGAATCACTGACTTAAGTCTTCAAAATTAAAATACAAAAGAAAACACTCACATGCTCTCATAAGTTCATAAACCTTAGGGGGGCATCCTTCAGGTTGTTCCATTCGATATCCTTTCTCCAGTAGATCATACACCTGAGACAGGTCAATGCCTGGATACGGTGACATTCCATATGTAGCAATTTCCCACAACAGTACCCCAAAAGCTGCAAAAGGGATGTAAAAAAAGCTGAATGTTTCTTCTGATTTATCTATTTTATACTATTAGGTGACTTCTCTTCCAAGTTTTGGATTAACATCCACACTGTTACAACATTAGTAAACTGTTCTAATTCTTATAGCATTCTAATTTTTACAGCTGAACTTGTCCTAAGATATCTGTCGCAAAATGATTCAGATATACCTCAAGACCGTTTTGTATTAATTTCCCAATTTTTTTTTTTTAAGATTTTTTATTTGAGAGAAAGAGCACGCATGAGCACACAGTACAGGAGCAGGGAGGGAGGGACAGGAGAAGGAGAGAGAATCCCAAGCAGACTCCCCACTGAATGCGAGCAGGGCTTGATCCCACATCGCCGACACACCAAAATCACAAACCAAGCCAAAACCAAGAGTCTGACGCTCAACTGAGTTACCCAGGTGCCCCATTAATTTCCCAATTTTTAGATTTAACCATAGTGAGGGAGAGTGAATTATGACCATAAAAAGTCTGGGACAGAACCGAACTACTCTTAGTACAAGCGATGATCTATTTAATGAGTTCCAGTTTTTAGATCAGCTAATATTGAAGGAGTAAAATAGAAAATGGACTCTTTTAAAGTCAGAGGGGAAAAAAAAATCACCCTGGCAAAGAAAATTTGCTTGATTTTGTCACATATTATTTCTGAGTTTGAGATTTCTGTGAAAAGTGACTCGGCATCTTACAACTATTTCTGTTGGCCTATAACCCAAATTTCTAGACTTGTTCAGTCTAAGAGCCTCTGCTAAATCAGACTGCTTTCCAGCGTAACAGAAACAACATGAGTTAGTTACAAGGACAAACCCTAGGTGCAATTCCATCATGCCTTCCTTGAAGAGAAGAGGCTATTCTGCGTCACAGTACTTCGAAAATGAGCAATAAATTTAATACGGAAAACAGGGTCTTTACAGAGAGAAGATCAGTAAAAGTCCAATGCAATCCAAGATCTAGACTGTGAGCTCTTTGAAAGTGAGGACTCCCCCCCCCCACTTTCCTCTTTACACTTCTATTATCTGGCAGATAATAGGTATTTAATAAATCCTTGCTGAATGAAAGATGGGGGCCAAGACAGAGTTTACTGATTACATAAATGAGAAGCTCTAAAGAATTAAGAACATTAAAAACCTAAAATGACAGACATAGAAGAAGTCCCTTCCAACCTTACCCCAGACATCAGATTTAATTGAGAAGGTATTGTAGGCAAGACTCTCTGGTGCTGTCCATTTAATAGGAAATTTGGCTCCAGCATGCGCAGTATAGGTGTCTCCCGTCATCAATCTACTTAAGCCAAAGTCGGCCACTTTCACCACATGGTTTTCTCCTACAAGGCAGTTACGGGCTGCGAGATCTCTGTGGAAAAGAGAACCCTAATGTGATTCCATTCAGATGTTGAGAAAAACGGCCATGAGCAGTTTCTTCTTGATCCTTTGTGCTGTAAGCAGAGTTGGTTAAGTCCATGCTGACAGATACAGTAGCACCTGATGATAGCTGCTAACACAGGAGAAAGCCACTAATTATATATCACTTGTAGAGTCATCACCAAGAGGCAGCAGTCATCTGATACTAGAATAAAGCCCACTTCAGAACATGGGTTCCTATTTACCAGTACGCTGGGAGAGGTTTCAGAGGTGAGCAAAAGATGCTTTTCTACAAGGCTTTAAGTTCTTTACTAAGACAGAAAGCTATTTTTAAAATTAAGCCATTAGGTAGAGCACAAGGCTCTTGGAAATGGTCCTGGGCAAAATAAAGAGCATTCTGTTTTAAGAATTAGCAAAGGCCCATTAATACTTTAACCAAAATACTGTAGGTTTATAAACTGGAAATGACATTATAGTGGGTGGGTCCTATAAAAGAGAAAACTGTTTTTCTGCATCATCGGGAAATTTCCAGTAAGGTTCTCACATTCTTTTATTTGCACATCAAGCAAGGTAGCTTCATGGTTAGTCATGGGCCATAATCAGGCTTTACACACCTATGGATGAAATTCTTCTTCTCTAGATACTCCATTGCAGAGGAGATCTGAGTGGCCATGTACAGCAGGACCACCGCAGTCACCTCTTCTCGGCTGCATTCTCGGAGATAATCGAGCAAGTTGCCATATGGCATGTACTCAGTCACGATGTAAAATGGTGGCTCCAAAGTACACACACCTGATAGTTGAAGAACAGAGCTTGTTTTATTAGAATATTTCCAAAAATTCCCAACCACCTCGACAAGATAAACAGACACATTTTAAAGTCTAGCTCAGCAGTAATCTTTTCCCTTCTCGCCACCATACTCTCCTAAAATAACACAGCAAAGTTCACATAAAAGTGGTTGATAAGGGAGTCCTGGCTTTCACTACATCATTCTTTGGAAATCCACATGCATCTGAGTATCTGCCTGCTTGGGGAAAAGCATTAATTTCATAAGGGGTCAAGAAGACCAAAATGTCCTTAGTTCCGTACATGCCCGTGATTCCCATCCTCACCTGCACACTAACAATGTTTATCTTTAAGTAACAGCAATTGTGTGTATGTTGAAGACCAGGTGAGCCCAGCCCGTATCATACTTTGTAAAAAGACTGTTTCCACAGTCAAAGATTTCACTGATACATGGCAGACTCCTTGTAAAGAATCAAAAAGAAACTACTTCCTTTGGGACAGCATGGCTCAAGGTGAACAAAGAAAACTGGTCCTTCTTTAAGAAGGGCCAAGAGTTCAATCACTAATTTCTTCGTGACCTGAATGGGTTAGGAGCCGTTCTGCGACAGGACAGCACCTGCTGCTGAGGAAGGTGAACCAATGTGTGTGGCCACAATTTGGAATCTGCTTTTCAACAGTTCTTTGTTTCATGTCTATTTTGTAAAAATATTTTTGACAATGTTTGGTGTGGTATCATTCTGAGTAATCTTGAACCTTGATTCTGAGGCAATTACCATAAGTTGGCCAGTTTTATATATTATAATCAACCCAGGCCACTTTCCTGGGCAATTTTTATTAAAATTTTTAAAAATTAATTTATGTATGTATGTATGTATGTATGTGATCTCTACATTGAACTTGGGGCTCAAACTCATGGCCCCAAGATTAAGAGTAAGATGCTCTACTGAATGAGCAAGCCAGGGACCCCATTTCAGGGCAATTTTTAAACAGAGAGCCTGCTGATTAAATTAAATGTCATTAAAAATGACAACCACTTATTGAAGTAGATTTGTACCTAGAGCTTCCACCATGGTGATACAAAAGCAGCATTTGGAAATAATGGGTTTGGGAGACAAGGACTTGTACCTATGATTCAGGCAATCTTCCTCACCTAATAGTTGGACCAGATTAGGATGCTTGATTTCCTTCATCACTGCAGCTTCCTTCAGGAACTCTTCCACCTCCATGGTATCTTCCTGGAAAGGGGGAAAAATTAAAAAAAAAAACAATTAAAAAAAAAAAAAAACAGGGGACAAACCCCTATTTTAATCATTTGAGTCAACTTACAATCCTAAAACTACAGTTTTAAAAGGAGGTATCTTTTGAATATTCTAGCAGATTACTTACAGAAATTTTATCAGAACCTAATAATAGGCTCCAGAAACATCCAATTAAGAAAAAAGAGTGTCTCTAAATTTATCCAATATTTGAAACTGGAGTGAAAATTATCAGGGCAAGCATAATTCAGCCATCCTATCCCATCACAACTGAGGCCTGGGAGACCTGGATGGATGACTCAGTTCTCTGACAATTTACTTCCCTAGGTACCTCAGCCTTCCAAAGAGGAGACAGAAGAGTTAGCTGTTTACGCATTTGTCTTCCTGACAAATTCCTTAAGGAGCAATACATGTGTGCAAAGCCATGTATACTCTCTCACACTCAAAATATGCTTAATAAATATTTGCTGACTGAAATTGATCACACTCAGGAAGCCGAAGAGCAGCCCTTACCCGTGATTCGCCAGAGCTACACGGCATATGGGAGATCTTCAGAGAATGGAATGAGTGACAACTTTGTAATTGGATACTAGGACGCTTAAAGAAGGCAGTGGCATCAGAAAGAAGATTCCTGTGACTATGAGGAGAAGAAGTGATCTAATCTCAGAGAGATGGGGGAGCATGAGGCAGAGAGTTCAAGGAGACAAGAGAGAACCCACAATTCTTGAGCACTGCATGAACAATGTCGTCCAGCAGGGGTCATTCTCAGGAAACAAAACAGCTTGTTTGGCTTTTATAACTTCATAATCCGCTCCTAACCTCCCACTAAGACCTACATCAACACCCTCCAGAGACCAACCTTCCCCACATGTGGGTTTCACTATGTCGCAGTGAACAATCTGTCCCCGCACTGTCAGCAAGGGCACTGAGGTTACTCATCAATTTGCTGATGTGCTTGGCACCAGTGGGTGGAAAGTGTTCCAAAGTTAAAGAGGGGCGCACTCATATTTCCAAGTGATTCAGCACAAAAGGAAAAAAAAAGGCCTGGAAACTAATTCTCAGCAACCCACCTTCAATGTCTTCACAGCAACCGTAAGGCTGTATTTCTTCCAGACGCCAACATAAACTTCTCCGTACTGACCACCCCCAAGCTTGTGCTTCATGGTAATATCCGTTCGTTCCATTTCCCATTTGTCATGGATGGGGGACACACCATAGACTGTGGGCTTATTACACTTGGGCGCCGGGTAATGTAACGTTGTCACCAGCCCATCAGCCACCGTGGAGTGATGGTGCACGAGCTCTGCCAGGGTGCTAAAGCGGCTCTCCGCAGTGACGTACACCTGGTGAGAAAGGCAGGAGAAAAGCTAGCAACTTGAAAAGAGGTCTGAAAACCTTTTTCAAAGCCCATTATTTCACTGGTCTGAAGATATGAAGATAGGAGGCTCTTTTACGGAGGTAAGTGAAAGAATTAAGCGATGAGGAGAAAGGAAAACACAACTTCAGTTTAATCCTCTTTACACCACTCTTCCCAGGCAGAGTGGGGGGAACGGGATTTCCAAGCTATCTTTCTGGATCATCAAGATCACTGGTCTTCAAGGGGTGCCTGGGTGGCTCAGTGGGTTAAAGCCTCTGCCTTCGGCTCAGGTCATGATCCCAGGGTCCTGGGATGGAGCCCTGCATCAGGCCCTCTGCTTAGCAGGGAGCCTGCTTCCTCCTCTCTCTCTCTCTGCCCACTTGTAATCTCTGTCTGTCAAATAAATAAATAAAATCTAAAAAAAAAAAAAAAATCACTGGACTTCGAATATGTTGAAGCAACAAGACTGTGAAACCCAAATTCATAAGATAAAGGCAGAAATTCTGATTTAAGTAGGAAAGGGGAGACCTGGTCTCTGAAAGGTCATGAAATCTTACACAGAATCTTATACAGAACAAAACTTGAGAACCACTGGCTTTTTTTTTTCTTTTCTTTTTTTTCTTTTTTTTTTTTTTTTTTTTTTGGTAGGAAGAGAGTATTTAAGGATCTTACAATTTTTATTTAATTAGGATGTGCTATCGAGTGGCTAGGCCATTAAAAAAAGAGCCACAATTTTATTTCAGGGTTGTTAGCAAAACAGTAGTTATTTTGTGGCAAGTAATTAAAGTATAAAAGATGAGCAGTCTTTGAACCCTATGTCCTGTGGGAGCTAACCTGTTTATTGTTTTCCGAAAAAGAGACTTGTGTTGTGTACAGATACATATTACATACAGAATTGATTATTTTTATAAGGTGAACTCACCCACATAAACATCTCTCCCACACCAAGAATTATAACACTACCAGCACCCTCCCAGCTAAGCTAATCACTCCTTCAAAGGTAACCACTCTCCTGACTTCTCACAACTTACAATAGCTTTGCCTGCTTCTGAACTTACACAAATGGAATCATACTACATGCACTGTTGTGCTTGCTTTCTCCCATTCCACTTTTCTTTATTGTGAAAGAATTCACATACCAAAATGCCCACCATTTTCAAGTATACAATTCAGTGGCTTTCCCAAAGTTGTCCAACCATCACCACTATGTAACTCCAGAACACTTACATCAGCCTTCATCATGAAGAAATCCCATATCCTCAGCAGCCCTTGCCGCTCCCCTCACACCCATCCCAACAATGACTAACCCCTTTCACTCAACTTTACATAGGTGTGAGACTCACCTACGAGAGAGACTCACACCCATGGGGTCAACTAACTTTTCTGCAGAGAGCCAGAGAGTAAATATTTCAGGCTTGTGGCCATGGTGCCTCTGTCTAACAACTCAAAGCTGCTGTAAGAATGAGAAGGCAGCCATAGACAATACATAAACAAGCGGATGTGGCTGTGTTCTAATAAAAATTTATTTAGCAAAAGCAGGAAACTAGGCGGACCACAGATTTTCCTCAGAATGTATGTACACAGCAGTACCACACTCATTTTTTGTTGCTGTATGAGATTCTATTTTATGAATATACCACAATTTATTAATTCATTCTGTTGTTAGACAATTAAGTGTTTTTAGTTTGGGGCTATTACAAATAATGCAAGTACAAACATCCTGGACATGTCTTCCGTACACACATGCACTCATTTCTGTTGGGTATGTAACCAGAAGCAGAGCTGCTAGGTCTCTCCTACATTATCACTTAATCTGATTCAATGTGGTTTCATCAGGACACAGTGTGTCTGTAGGATGATGCAAAAGAGAAAGAGAATAATTACTTCCTACTTTGTACCAGCTATTATGTTTTAAGGAAATTATTTCATTTAATCCTCATGACAATCCAATAAAGTGGGATGAGAAATTGAGGCTTATAGTAAGGTCACAAAGTTAACAAAGAGAAACAGTGGAGTTACCCGGCAAACCAGGTCTGCTTGCTCTTGGCAAAGTCTGTGTGCTTCCCCCTACTATGCAGATCACATAGAAGGAAAGAACAAATGATTCAATGTAATTTACTGTTCAACAGAATGGACATAAATTTGTGCCTCACAGTTCAGAAAGTAAAACAGCTCCATTCTTACACTACCATTCTACAATGGTTGGTCTTTCTAACAGGTACATTGCTAAATGTCCAACTAATCTATCTATACTACCCATCAATCCCAGTCTCAGAAGCCCAAATTATTACTCTGCGAACTTTCGGGTAGAGATTATTATAAGTTTCAAAGATCCAAGGCTTAATTTGCCAATTCTGGGGCACCTGGGTGGCTCAGTGGGTTAAAGCCTCTGCCTTCGGCTCAGGTCATGATCTCAGGGTCCTGGGATCAAACCCCGCATCGGGCTCTCTGCTCAGCGGGGAGCCTGCTTCCCCCCTCTCTCTCTCTCTGCCTGGCTCTGCCTACTTGTGATCACTGTCAAATAAATAAAATCTTTAAAAAAAATAAAAAGGGTTAATTTGTCAATTCTGTACAACATACTAGATGCACATATGTGTGTGTATGTATCTACCTGTATATGATGATTAGAACCACTAACTTATATAGCAGTTCCCTTCACTCACCTGCAATTCTATCTCATCATTAAACTATTAATACTGTTTTTAATTCCCATTACCATATTCTTTTGAAAAAAGTAAGCTTTTACATGCCAAATAACCCAAATTCACATCAGTGATTATTTCGTTTCATGTCTGACATAAAAACTATATTCTTTAGTCATTCTGAGTATTTTTTTCGAAAAAACAACCAGTCCACACCTAGAGGCAGTGCTGGCCCGTCTTACCTTGCCATCTGTGGTCGTATTGATCCTGTAGTGATATACACGCCCCTCGTACCTGAGCGAGATCGACAGCTGCCCGGGGCTGCTCTCACTTTCTCGCACCAGGAAACTGCCATTGATTAGACTGCTGAGTAGATACTCTGCTGCACTGCGTGACACGGGTCCATGGTACCAGGAATGTTTTTCCAAGCTGTTCACTGGGGTGATGTAGTTGCTTGGCACCCAACCTTGTCCATTCTTGGAGCGAACTTCACTCCACTCACCATTCTGGTTGTAACCAAGGACTCGAAGCTTTTCACCTAGCCATGAAGTCATCAGAGAAGAAGAGAGAAGGTGTTAGGACTTTATCTCAAGCAGGAGCAGTCTACTGTCAAACTCAGTGAAAAATCAATCAGGAACTCCTATGCCATGGTTTTTTTAAAAAATTAATGAGAACAAACTTGGCTGTTCATCATATCCTGAATGACCTCTTTAGCGTGTAGCTTAAACAGAAGCAGCATAGTTAGAAATAACCTGCTCGCATTTACTAATGGCTTTTACACCACCTAAAAAAAATGACTTCATGCAACCCCACGTGTGGTATAGTACAGTGGCATACAACGATAGAAAGGTTATGGACCCATAAATACAGAGGAGAAACTGATGGTTGCCAGAGGGGAGAGGGAGGGGCAATGGGCAAAATAGGTTAAGAGGAGTAGGAGATACAGGCTTAAAGCCCTTTAGAGAATGAATAAATCACCAGGATAAAAGGTACAGCAGCATAGAGAATATAGCTGATGGTATTATAACAGCACTGTGTAATGATAGATGGTAGCTACACTTGTGGTGAGCACAGCATAACGTTTAGAATAAATTACTATGTTGTATACCTGAAAGTAATATAATATTGTGTGTCAACTGTACTTCAGTTAAAAAAAAAAAAAGAAAGAAATGGAAAATGGCACAGCCTCACCCCTCAAAAATAATTCGTTTTTTTCCCTCATATAACAGTCTGTCAAGGAATATATTTTATATATGGTTCAATGTTAGTAACAATCAAGGCTTTGATATGAGAATCATGAAATACAAAGTTACTTCTAAATTTCAGTTGGCACCGAGGCAAAAAACCATTTATGTAAAAAAACAAAAAAATAAATAAGAAAACAAGACAAAATAGAAGCAGACCAAAGGGCTTTGAGCAATGCTTTCAGAACAAAAACTGCTGGGGGAGCTGGGCAGGTAGAACTCCCAAAGCACATTCCAGGACTCAAGTTTTAACAGTTATAGTTTCCCAACTTCCCTCCCATTTCCCAAGAATATGAGTCAGTCCTATTCATTCCTCTAAAATTAGTGTGTGGGAAGGGAAGCTGACACTGAAGCTGGAACCTAAGACAAGTTACTCAGAATGCCTTTGCTTTGCTATCGACGTCAATACCCTTGATTTCTGTTAAAGCTGTGAACTTTAAACTCACTAATATACATTTTGCCCCTAAACGTGCAACTCAGACAAAACAGGAAAGGTGATAGGTATCATTAGTAATAACTAATAACCTAAACCTTTTTTGCGGGGGCCGGGGGGGAACTGTGGAAAAGGCCTTGGGCCCCTATCTCTGAGAGATGCACACCTTCCTACAGAGTTCACACCTACTTCTCAGTGTCGGCAGAAGAAAACCAAACCAATTAAAATCATATGGCCCACTAGCTGTCAGACATAGGCCACTTAGGAAAAGCTCAGAATCATTATTCTGGCAGTCATCAAATTTTCCCAGCAACCCACAGAAATGTTTTCCATAGGATAACTTTATCACTCCCTCACCATTGACACCTGGATGTGAGACATTTAATGACAAAAACCTAGGAGTATGTACAGATACAATATACGTATGTACAGAGGGACAGACAGGACTGTGTGTCCTGTGGCTGTGGAAATGCACCAGTACGCAGAGAAATACTCCCCAGCTGTATCTGCAGGAAAACAAAAAACTCAATGCTACTAGAAAAGCTAAATAAAACTTGTTCCTATGTAGCTTTCCTGTTGTACCACAAAAACCAGAAAACGTAAACATCAAGTATATCGTTGTTTCTGGTAACAGCAAGTCATCATAAGTAGGATACAGTAAAAAATCCTAGGTTTTTGTTTTCCTCTCTTTTGGAAGTTAGGAGAATTTCCTACTCTGGAAGTTGTGAGTACCATGGAAATTGATGAGTCTGACTAATGGGGATGTACACATCGGTTTTACTGACAGGAATGTTGGGAGAACTCTTATTTTTTAATTCAAGCAAAAAACAATCTTCAAAGAAGGAAGTAAAGTAAGAATCGTTATTTTTCAAATGTATTTTCTTGTCCTTTAAAATAGTAAGATAGCTTTAGCATGACATCACTTTATATCAGTATGAACCTGATAGAAAAATCTGACATTTCAGGGTTTTGTTTTTTTTTTTTTTTAAGATTTTATTTGACAGAGAGAGAAATCACAAGTAGGCAGAGGCAGGCAGAGAGAGAGGAAGGGAAGCAGGCTCCCTGCTGAGCAGAGAGCCCAACGCAGGGCTCGATCCCAGGACCCCAGGATCATGACCTGAGCTGAAGGCAGAGGCTTAACCGACTGAGCCACCCAGGAGCCCCCATTTCAGGGGTTTTAAGACAAATCACTGTTCGCCATGAGAGAACAAGAATCCCAGCCCTTGAGCTGCACCAGCTGCCATAACTGGTAACTGAGGCAGCAACAGACAGTCTTGACTGATATTTCCTTGGTGACAGAGCTATCTTGGAAAACAGTGACATGAAAAGTGTATCTAGGAAAGAATGTTCTGAGTCACTTGCTTCACAAACTTCTCCCCTGAAGTATCAATAAAGGTAAAAGAGTGTGTTGTAGCCCAAAGAGACTACTGCACAGTATAAAATTCTTTGAAATCCTTTGTTTTATCCTAAAACTTGGTGTAAAATTTTCCCGATACATAAACCTCACACACATACAACATACATACAGCCTCACCTATCTCTATAAATAACATACAAATACTATCACCATCCCATCCCCCAAAACTACCCAAAGCCTTCAAGTAACTTGCAACTAGGAGATCACACGTTTACTTTTTCTTCGCCTCTGACACCTCCTGGCACAAGTATGTATGTATGTGCCTCCCACCTGCTCTGGAACACATCTATACCCCAGTTTGAGTTGTAGGTTTCTGCTCTGGATTTAGAAATAGATGCACATAAAAATTCTATAAAAGGTAACAATCCCTGAATGGAGGCCTATCTTAATCTGGTATATTCACTCCCATTTATTACCTCATTCTGAACCTTATAAATAAAAGGCATATGTCTGACAAATTATCACCTAAAGCACAATTTCATTTAAGTTAAAAATTATCCTGAGGGGCGCCTGGGTGGTTCAGTCCTTAAGTGTCTGCCTTTGGTTCAGGTCATGATCCCAGAGTCCTGGAATCAAGTTCCATATTGCGCTTCTTGCTCAGCAGGGAACCTGCTTCTCCCTCTGCCTGCCACTCCCCCTGCTTGTGCTCTCCTCTCTCTCTGCCAAATAAATAAATAAAATCTTTAATTAAAAAAAATTATCCTTGGGATGCCTGGGTGGCTCAGCTGGCTAAGCATCTGCCTTTGTTCGGCTCGGGTCATGATACCAAAGTCTTGGGATCAAGTCCTGCATTGGGGGCGGGGGGTGGGGGGAGGTCCTTGCTCAGCAGGGAGCCTGCTTCTCCCTCTGCCTATCGCTCCTCCTGCTTGTGATCTCTCTTTCTCTCTCTCACTGACAAATAAATAAATAAAATCTTTAAAAAAAATTATCCTGAAATAGGTTTTTTCCAGTAGGAGGCTTTCAAAGGTTCAAAAGAACAAGCTTAGTCAGATTAGCATTCCAATCCAAGGACACAATGAGAATGGTCCATGCCTCTTTCTTTCATTCTTTTTTTTTCCCTTAAGTAATTTCTACACCCAATGAGGAGTTCAAACTCATGACCCCAAGATCAAGAGTCACACACTCTACCAACTGAGTCAGCCAGATGCTCTTTCTCATAAAAGTTCCACAATCTCTGTCATTGTTCAGAAACACTAATAATGAATGATTTTACTTGGTCATATTCTTAATCCTCCCTTTTATAAGAATTTTCTACCGAAATAAACTACTGCTCTCTTGAGAGTATTACAACAACAGAAACCTTTCCTATGACCCCTTTCAGTAAGGCACTTAAACAGAGATGAGAGATGGTCTCCACCAGTGCTACTTGAAGCAGGTCCACAATGTGACATGATACTCGCACTGGCATATGGAATCACTAGACTACTTTCTTCTTGTTGAAAGTCCTGCTCCCCCCCAAAAAAAGAAAATGTCAGCTAAACAAAATAATAAGTAGTATATCTAGTGATGCAGTTGGTTTACATATTGGGAACAAGTTCTAAATCTTAACAATGAGGACTGGCACTGTTCTCAGACAGGCAGTCAGCCCAGGGACAGCACTCCCAGTAGCAGCTGGCCCTGGAAGAATGACTCGTGTTAGTCATGGCTCCATTAGAAGGGATGTACAGTGAACCTTACCGCCATATAAGATGAATGCTGGCCTATTACAGAGAGTACTGAATCCTGAGAGTGGGAAAAGTGTAGGTATAGACCGTGTGGTGCTTTTTCTAAAGTTCTTTATCTCCTCTTACCCTTAATAGGCCCAATAAAGGAGACACACTGACATTATCCCTTACACAGGTTTTTTAAAAAACAAAACCAAACCAAGAAAATGAACCCTAAAGTATTGGGGCCTATTTGGTCAGAGGCAGAATCTAGAACAGACCCCTTTATTTCTTAACCACTAATGAAAACTGGAAAGTGAAGCTCA
Organism: Lontra canadensis; assembly: GCF_010015895.1. Taxonomy (NCBI): domain Eukaryota; kingdom Metazoa; phylum Chordata; class Mammalia; order Carnivora; family Mustelidae; genus Lontra; species Lontra canadensis. The sequence goes on from NW_022631018.1 coordinate 721,618, forward strand.
CCTTTAGTGATGCTGAGTGTGTTATCACCACTGGCTACAAAATCGTAAAGTGCAACAAAGAGATTAGGGTCACTCTCAGTGGCTCCAAGTAAGTTCTCCTTGGAGCTCCACCGGATGGCTTCATTCAGTGCCTGGGGTTCAACATCACAACCATAGGGGCGGTGCAAGGCTTCTGAAAGACATAAACAGAGAAAGGAATTCACAGTAAGTTCAATGGTTAAATTAAGTTCATTTAATTCAGTACATACATAGTATTTTAGCTGCTGGCATGTGTATACCGATGGCTCCAGGGTGGAAAAGAACTGTATAATATGGAGCCATGAAGAATGAGCAAATGGCACGGTCTCCTAAACATGAGAGAAGTCTACTTGTTGAAAATGCAACAAGACAGAGAAGCGATCACAAATGAGCATTCAGCTGTGATTCATATGCACTCAAACCAAAATCAGAAATAAATAGAAAAAGCAGGGTTTCTCAAAATGGGGGAAAAAACCCCACACTCAAAAACATGGCAATTCGTTTTATAAAACATATAGGCTACTTTGTGGTGGTGGTGGTTTTAAATTCTGTTTTAAAAGTCCTCCCAAACTACCCTTCTTCACTGACTCTCTCCACACAAAACAAATTGTGGAAAAGGTAACAGAAACTTTAAGAAATATGTACATATTGCATAAATCCGGATCCTCTGTCTACATAAAGAAAAATTATAGAAACAGTGCTTCCAGACAAAACCAAAAATACTAAAATTATCTGTTAAACAACAGAAAAATGTTTTGGCTTAATACAAATATTCTTGGCACTACAAAATACCTTTGCATTACTATGCACGGTCTATAATGTAACAGCTTCCAACTGTTGTTTTAAGAAGTTTTTACCTTATTTTCTTTTCCTAGGTGGTACATTTTTAAAAATATTTTGAGAACTTAATTGATGGCTCTAGAAAATATCACCAGCAATAGCCATTTGAGTATCTACAATGTGTAATGGTTGAAGCCTTCTAAGACCTAGTTTTTTTTACCTCGAGGCTTTATGGGTTCCTAAATGTAGTCACACTACACAAATAGGCGATCCCTATAAAGATCACCTGTTTTTTGCAGTTCAGGTCATTTACACAAAAAATACACCATGCCTTCAGCAGTGATCTTCTCGATCACAGGAACTGTTCAGAGCGGCTCTCTGCCACTCTCCAATTACCTACTGTGATGTAACACTTTACTATCATCTCTCTCTCTCCTCCCTGCACTCATTTTTAATTTAAAATTGACTTTACTATATCTGAAGAAGAAAAACCTTGAATCTGTGGTTTCATTTTTCAAACCCACACCCTCCTCTCCATCTCTACTGCCAACACCGCAGATCAGACCCCCACCATCTCTCACCTGGACTACTGCCTCCAGTCTTGTCTCCCTCAAAGCCATCCTCCACACAGCTGGCAAAGTGATCTATTTAAAACAAAAATTTGACCAGGTCACTCTTCTTAAAATTCTTGAATAGTTCACCATCAAGCTAAAATCTCTTTAATTGCCTTCAAGGTCTTTTATGATCAGGTCTCTACCTACTTCTCCAGGTTACCTTCCCCCCTCCAAACTTCAAATTCTAAACTTTAACACACACCATGATGCTTCCTGCTTTTTTGTGCCTTTGCTCACGTAGTCCTGGCTACATGGAATGGGATCTCAACCCACCCTTCTTTTGACTGGCTCACGTCTCCTCATTTTGTAACACTCAGTGAGATGTATTTTAATCTTAAAACAGAATTAACTTGTTTTAAAAATGGCTTCATAACAGTCTACAGACATTCCTGCGGTAGGATGGATCGTAATTTTCCTAATAGTTTTAGAGTTCACTTCATCACATTCCTTCCTCCTCTTAAACGGAATGTATCTTTACAGTTTCAGAGCTAATTAAATTTTGTTTCACATTAAGAATATGATGACTGGGGCGCCTGGGTGGCTCAGTCGTTAAGCGCCTGCATTTGGCTCAGGTCATGATCCCAGGGTACTGGGATCAAACCCTACATCAGGCTCCCTGCTCAGTGGAAAGCCTGCTTCTTCTCCCTCTCCCACTCCCCGAGCTTGTGTTCCCTCTCTTCGCCAAATAAATAAAATCTTAAAAAAAAAAAAAAGATTATTATAACAAATCTGAAGGTATGCCCAGATGCCCTGAAAAGTTAATGTGAATCAGATGCTCCTTGTTTAAATGCAGTTACAAGGAATGGAAATGGAAACAGCTGTATTATGTATTAAGATAACCAGTTAGGATTACCAAACAAAACACCATATTCTATGAAACATCCTCCAAATAAGTCACATGTACTGTTTTTCCTTATGCTTGAGAAAACATCCACTCTAGCAGAATTTCCATGAGACTACAAAATGCCAATCTTTTATTAAAATGAAAAAAAAAGACTGCCAAAAATTATAGAGAATACTTGTAATATATATTAGATTCTATACTAAGTATCACATGATCCTCATTAATAAATGTTTCTTGTCAATGATGGTGTTTAACATTATAATGTTTTGTGATTATTACCCTGTTTAATGATTATCAAATAGTTCAAGAACATTTTCTTCTTTTGCAACAGAAGTCCCCCTTGTTTGAGGTTATACAAGAACAAAAATCAAGGGTAATAAGAACTTTTGTACTATCACTGACAAAGTTAGAAACAATAATTAAGCAGATATTGAAGCCAACTCTTAAATCCTAGCAGACCAAAACCAGGAACGCCATACAATTATACCTTACTTTGTGAAACCCAATATATGAACACTTAAGGTTTACAAATCTAATAATTTTAGAGAACATCTACTATACGTCATCATTCTGAATTTCTGAATATAAAAATTATAAATCACTAATAACACTATTTGGACTTAGAAAAAAACACTCTATTCTGTCCCCAAATCTGATTCTCTCCCACAATTCCCCATATCTCACTTAACGGCAATTTCCTCTTCTCAGCTGCTCAGGCCAAAAACCTTGAAGTTTAAATACAAACTTCTCGCTATAAGGGATGCCTGGGTGGCCAGTTGATTAAGCATCTGCCTTTGGCTGGGGTCATGGTCCCAAGGTCCTGGGATCGAGTCCCACACTGGGCTCCTTGCTCACAGGGAGCCGGTTTCTCCCTCTGTCTGCCCCTCTCTCTCTCTGACAAATATAATCTTTAAAAAAAAAAAAAAAAAAAAAAAAAAACTAATGGGGGCACCTGGGTGGCTCAGTGGGTTAAGCCTCTGCCTTTGGCTCATATCATGATCTCAGGGTCCTGGGATCGAGCCCCGCATCGGGCTCTCTGCTCAGCAGGGAGCCTGCTTCCCCCCCATCTCTCTGCCTGCCTTTCTGCCTACTTGTGATCTGTCAAATAAATAAAACTTAAAAATTTTAAAAACCTAATGATATATGTTGGCTAATTGAACATAATAAAAGAATTTCTTAAGAAAAATAAATATACAATTTATTTTTAAAAAGCTAGCTATTTATATGTTGGCTAATTGAACATAATAAAAGAATTTCTTTTTTTTTTTTTTTAAAGATTTTATTGATTTCTTTGACAGAGACAGATCACAAGTAGGCAGAGAGGAAAGCAGAGAGAGGAGGAAGCAGGCTCCCTGCTGAGCAGAGAGCCTGATGTGGGACTCAATCCCAGGACCCTGAGATCATGACCTGAGCTGAAGGCAGAGGCTTTAACCCACTGAGCCACCCAGGCGCCCAATAAAAGAATTTCTTAAGAAAAATAAATATAGGGTGCCTGGGTGGCTCAGTGGGTTAAAGCCTCTGCTTTCGGCTCAGGTCATGATCCCAGGGTCCTGGGATCCAGGCCCGCATCGGGCTCTCTGCTCAGCAGGGAGCCTGTTTCCCTTGCTCTCTCTCCCTCTGCCTGCCTCTCTGCCTACTTGTGATCTCTGTCAAATAAATAAA
>NW_022631018.1:725545-825777 GCF_010015895.1 Lontra canadensis
GCCTGCCTCTCTGCCTACTTGTGATCTCTGTCAAATAAATAAATAAAATCTTAAAAAAAAAAAGAAAGAAAGAAAAATAAATATACAATTTATTTTTAAAAAGCTAGCTATAAGATGAGTAAGTTCTGGGCATCTAACATATACCACAGTGATTATAGTTAATAATACTGTATTATCTACTTGAAAATTGCTAGAGTAGATATTAAATGTTCTTACCACAAAAAAAGAAGTAATTATGTGATGTGATGCAGGTATTAGCTAATGCTGTGGTGGTAATCATTATGAAATACCTAAGTATCAAATCAACACACTGTACACCTTAAACTTTCGCAAAATGTCCATTATATCAATACAGCTGGGGGTGGGGACCAAAAGTAAAATCCTTAGAATCACTCAGGACTCTTTTTTTTTTAAGATTTTATTTATTTATCTGACAGAGATCACAACCAGGCAGAGCGGCCGAAAGAGGGAAAGGGAGAAGCAGGCTCTCCGCTGAGCAGAGTTTGACATGGGGCTCAATCCCAGGATCCTGGGATCATGACCTGAGCCGAAAGCAGCCACTTAACTGACTGAGCCACCCAGGTGCCCCTCAAGACTCCTTTTCTGCACTCACATACTACATCTAATCCATAAGGAAACCTTATTGGCATTGCCTTCAAAAACATACCCAGAATCTATTCATTTCTCACGCCCTTCACAACTACTACCCTGTTACCACCATCATCTCTCTCCTGGGTTTCACCACACTCTTGATTTCCACACTTCTAGCCTTGCTCTCTGTCTATTCTCAACACACCAGCCAGTTTTTAAAGCATAAAAGTCAGATCGTGTTACTCCTCTGCTCAAACTCTTTGATGGTTCCCTACCATAGAGTAAAAAGCAGAAGGCTTGCGAGAGCCTGCAAGGCTCTTCACAACTTGTCTTGCCCGTATTTGTCTATACTCCTCCCCTGGTTTACCTCATTCTGGATACTGGCCTCCCTGCTATTACCTGAACAAGGCAGGCACGCTCCTGCCTCAAGGCGTTTGTACTGGCTATTTCTTTTAAAACATTCCTTCCCCAAGACATTCACATGGCACTTCACTCAAGTGTGTCCCTCCTGGTACAGCATTCTCTGACTATCCTATTTTAAAATGCGGCTATTCCTGACACCACTCCCACCTCCCCCCCCATGTCTCCTTCCCTAGTTCTCTCCATATCTTACTACCGCAAACGATATAATTTACTTACTATATTCATGTATATTACCTAACTCCCCCCAACTAGAATATCAATTTTATGAAGACAAGGATTTTTGCCTGCTTTGTTCACTGATAAATTCCAAGCACCCAGAATAGTGCATGTATGTCAGAGTCTCTCAAAAAACATTTGTGGAATAATGAATCATGTGTAGTGTTATATTCACATGCTGTAGTGCTATGAGAGGACAGGATAGAAAACAAAACTCTGGATCACAAAAGGTTTCAGAGAAGAGAAAGCATTTAAATTAGATGAGCAGGAATTGTGCACTGATGACATAGCTGACAGGCTGTCAACGCGTAAGGACAGGTCTACGACGTGTGATTCATCTGACCTGGAGACAAGCTCCATCAGCTCAAAGAAGGTTTGTTAAAGGCAAGTTCAGCTTAAAAACCACATTATTTGAAAAAAGGCAGGGGCACCTGGGTGGCTCAGTGGGTTAAGCCTCTGCCTTCGGTTCAGGTCATGATCTCAGGGTCCTGGGATCAAGTCCCGCATTGGGCTCTCTGCTCAGCATGGAGCCTGCTTCCTCCTCTCGCTCTTCCTGCCTCTCTGCCTACCTGTGATCTCTCTCCGTCAAATAAACTAAAAAAGCCTCTGCCTTTGGCTTGGGTCACGGTCTCAGGGTCCTAGGATCGAGCCCCACGTCGGGCTTTCTGCTCAGCAGGGAGCCTGCTTCCCCCCCCTCTCTCTACCTGCCTCTGCCTACTTATGATCTCTCTGTGTCAAATAAGTAAATAAAATCTTAAAAAACAAAAAAAAGGCAATGACAATTTTATGTAAACTTAAAAAGATTATTATAGGCCAAACAATACTGTGCATTTATCAAATATACAAAAAATAAATACAGGATAAAAGTAATTTTTGAAGCCAAAGTACTAAAAGAACCATGACTTGGAAAACAATCCTTTTCATTTCCCACTCCCCTTCTTCCCATCTCTGCTTCTATGATCTTTTTGGTCAAGTCAAAGATCTTATTTCCTTCCTTTCTTCTTTCTTCCCACTCATGCTTTTGTTCTCATAGAACTAAGGGTCAACTTCCTGTACAATCCGTCTGCACAGGATATCCACTTAAACACCATCCTATCCGCTAGCACCAAACAAAAGGGAAAATGTTCTGAAGACAAAAAACATCCTAACATTTTCCTAAGACCAAGAATGAACATGTATTAAATCATGAAGAGTTAAAGAACTAAATGCAGGAGAACAAGCTAAGGAATAAGGGCAAAAACAAACAAAAAACCCATAGGAAGGGCAAGTAAATGTCACCGTGTTATTCAGTGGGTCTAGTCTATGCCACTTTACTCATCGGCTTAAAACAGACACAGCTGGATGATTCAGATGCACTGTGCCCTCACAAATCCAACCGTGAAAGTTAGGAATGGGTTTTTGGTTCTTTTTGGTTTTTTGTTGTTGTTGTTGTTTTTAAAAAAAAAACAATGTGAAGTGACTACTATATATTAGGTGCCTTAGCGGGTTGATCTTTCATTAATCACTATTACCGAGGTAATCATGGACTTAAGATGAGACAATAGACTTGATTTTCACCTATGCAACACAGGACCCAGCTAGCAGAAATATGACTATTAAGTAAAGGTAATTTTATTACTTTTATCTGAAAGAATTGCAAAAGACAATAAAAATAAGGTAAAAACATAGAAACAGCAGTTTGTACAAAGTAAATTATCAGGATTAAAGAAGTTAAAATCCAGAATAAGACTCGGACTCAAATTCAGAGACAATTCCTAAATTTAATGTTTAATTTTATTAAAAAACACTTTCATCAATTAGTCATTCAATAACTTTTATCAATTTAATTAGAAATTCATCAGGAAAGTAAATGGAGAATTAAATACAAAAATTTTTCACTTGAGGCATTTATTTCCAAGCATTTACAAACCTGTATCTTGCCAGAATTCTACTTTATCTGATTGCTTATTCTCTAAGAAGCTACTACTTTTTAATCTCTTTTAACAACTATGTAAGATAGTTGGATAAATCATTCAACAGCTCTCAATATAGCTTAAGTTCTTCATATCAAGCAAGACATATCTTAACATCACAAAATATTACATATTATTCACTATTCTTTCTTTCAGTAAGTACTTACTGAGACCTTACTTATGAAATACCAGAAACAAAGCACATAAAACTTCCCTGGCCAACAATGAGGACAGTTAACAGTAGAGAGAATTTTTCTGAAATCTCCACACCCCGCCCAAGCTATCACCTCTGAACCATACCTGTCAAGTTGGGTACGGCAGTGTCTGAGGCCTCACTACTACACAGGCAGCAAAGTGAAGACGTGTCCTGATCCCTGCCATAACTATTGGGTGAAAGCAGGACTGTTCCAAGGACCATTCCTCTGACCAGAAGCACAAAAGTTAAACTGTTCTATGTAGAGGAAGTCTTAGAATTCCACTCCCTGACAAGACATACCACATGCATGTGGCATTTACTCATGTACTCAGTGGCCACAGGGAACCAATAGGAGGGTAAGCATTTACAAGTCCCAAAGTGGGTGGAGAGTAACCTAAAGGAAAATGTCTAGTAATCAGCAAAGACTGAGCCACAACAGGGTTATTCAGAAGAACCTCTGGGAATGTTTTGAAGGAAAAAAAAAATAAGTAAAATAAAAACTAACACACATAAGAGTAACAAATAATAAAATATGTAGGGATCAGTATATATAAATGGGATTTTGTTCCTAAATGGATGATGATGTAAGCTGTAGAGAAATGTTTCCTTGGAGAAAACCTGTTTGCAATAAAACACCAAATATACTTTTAAAAGAGGAAACGCCCTAAGGAGACTCATCTTTTGCGTCGCTTAAATTAGTTCAAGTAACCACAACTCCAAAGTCAAAGAAATAGTTACAATCTGATTCATGAGCACAGAAGCCAGGAAATAACTGCCTTCACTAACATTTTGGCTCTACAGTTTAATACAGTTAAAAATATGGCATAAAGGGGCGCCTGGGTGGCTCAGTGGGTTAATAAGCCTCTGCCTCCTGCTCAGGTCATGATCTCAGGATCCTGGGATCAAGCCCTTGCAGCGGGCTCTCTGCTCAGTGGGGGGCCAGCATCCCGTCCCTCCCACGCCCCCCCCTGCCTACTTGTGATCTCTGGGAAAAAAAAAAAAAAAATCTTAAAAAAAAATACAGCATGACTGAGACAACACAGATAGACCTAGAGGGATTACGTTAAGTGAAATTAGTGAAATTTTCAGACTGAGAAAGACAAATATCATATGATTTCATTTAAATGTGGAATCTAAAAAAGGAAACAAATCAAACAAAAAGCAGAAACAGACCCATAAATACAGAGAACTGATGGCTGTCAGAGGAGAGGGGGGTTGGGGAGATGGGCGGCTGACACAGGTTTCCAGTTATGGAATAAGTAAGTCACAGGGATGAAAGCTACAGTGTAGGGAATACAAACAATGGTACTGTAATAGCACTGTGTGGTAACAGATAACTACACTTGTGGGGAGCACAGCATAGCATATAAACTTGTTCAATCACTGAAACTAATGCAACATTGTATGTCAATTATATCTCAATTTAAAAAATAAATAAAATTTTAGGGGCACCTGGCTGGCTCAGCTGGAAAAGCATGTGACTTTTTTTTTTTTCTTTTTTTTTTAAGATTTATTTATCCATTGGAGAAAGAGCGAGCATGAGCAGGAGGGGCAGAGGGAGAGGAAATCTCAAGCAGACTCCATGCTTCTCGCAGGAGTGTGGAGCTGGAGGCAGGGCTTTTATCTCATGACCCTGACTAACAGACAACAAGGTCCTAAAAACCGACCCGAGCTGAAACCAAGAGTCTGACGCTTAACTGCCTATGCCATCCAGATGCCCCAAAAGAGGCATCTTGATTTCAGGTGGTGAGTTTGAACCCACACTGGATGTAGAGATTACTTAAATAAACTTAAACAAAATAAAATAAACAAACAAAATAAAAATAAATTTTTTGAAAAATAAAAACATGTCATGACAGTGTTGAAAATTTCTGAATGTTAAAACTTGAAAAAGCAAATCTTTATTAATATATAGGAACAAAGTTAAATAAAATGTAAAAATCTGAGATGAGAGTACCCTGTTGAGAATTAAACTAGAAAATCTGCAAATAGTACACTAAATTATTTAGTGGCATTATCTACAAAAATAACACAAGAATGTGTCTAACTGGGTGCCTGGGTGGCTCAGTCAGCTGAGCATCTGCCTTTGGCTCAGGTCATGACCACAGGGTCCTGGGATCAAGTCCCCCATCAGACTCCCTGCTCAGCAGGAAGTCTGCTTCTCCTTCTCCCTCTGCCTCTCACCCCTGCTTTACTCTCTCTCAAAAAAGAATAAAATCTTTTTTTTTTTAAGTGTTTCTAACTATACAGTTAAGAACACTCATTGATCAATATTTAATAAGCACCTACCATGTACTAGCCACTGTGCTAGGTTTCAGGTCCATATTGGAAACAGGGTGAAATTGTAATATACCAGGACTGAAACAGTGTTTTGTAAAGCTGAAACAAAATTACAATGTAACCTTAAAGAAAGACTGTGTCTGAATTACTAAGAGCTTAAAAAAATAAGGCTTATACTTTCAATGAAATTAACCTTTTATAAAGCCAGTATTGTTAACATCATGGGAAAAGCAAGAGTTAAATGACTAATAGTTACCTCAATTAATGACTCAGTGTTTCAAAAACCAGGCTGAATTTCTCCTTCCCTAGATAATCTTTAAAAATATAACAGAAAGGGGCACCGGGGTGGCTCAGTGGGTTAAGCCTCTGCCTTCGGCTAGGGTCATGATCTCGGGGTCCTGAGATAGAGCCCCGCATCAGGCTCTTTGCTCGATGAGGAACCTGCTTCCCCCTCTCTCTCTGCCTGCCTATTTGTGATCTCTCTCTGTCAATAAATAAATAATATCTTTAAAAATATATAACAGAAAGGAACTCCATAATCCATATTCTATACACACCTATATTCCATACCACATAATTTACTATTTAGCCAGAAAAACCTGCTCTTCAAATTACTAATAATTAATAGCTACAACTGAGAAAACTAGAAAAATTAAGACACTACAAAAGTATAATATAAAGAAAATAAATACTTTTGTGATTCTATGCTGCTTTTAACTATCTAAACTATCTAATAACTTTTAAACATTTTAAATAAAATGAAAAAGAACACATGCAAAACTAATCATCAAAAAATGATATATGAAACCCAAGATTAAACTCAACAAAACTATTAGAAAGACAAGTTCTTATTTTTAAAATTCTTTGTTTTCAGTTTATAAAAGTAACACATGCTTATTATAGAAAATTTGGAAACAATATATAAATAAAAAGACAACAGCACATCACCCACTTCTACAGACCCATTTGTTATATCATTAAAATAACATTGATACCTTTGCATTTGGCCCTTTTAATCTGCATGTTTCATTCATTCAGCCAATTATTTCTTGAGTGGCTACTATGTGCAAAGCACTTCACTAGGCAGGAAATATCAGGTGCTAGGCAAGAAATAAAGTCCGTAACAGATGAAGATAATGGGTTGGAGAGAGGAGGAATTTCACTACTTTATAGAAGGTGAGGGGGTGCTTGGGTGGCTCAGTCAGTTAAGGGTCTGCCTTTGGCTCAGATCATGATCCCAGGGATTAAGCCCATGTCATGCTCCCTGCTCAGGAGGAGTCTGCTTCTCTCTCTCCTCTGCTCCTCTCTCTTTATTCCTTCCCTGCTCATTCTCTCTCTTTCTCTCTCTCTCTCACTCTAATAAATAAATAAAATCTTTATAAGAAGAAGGAGGAGGGGAGGGGGAGAGAAAGGAGGAGGAGGAGGGGGAGGATACTGACATACAGCATACAGTGTAACACCATCTGTAGGGACTTTTCAATGCATGTAGATATATGATGACTACATAACACAGTGAAAAGAAAAATCTGTATGATGGCAAGGTTCCCATATTTCACTTGAGGTGGCAAAATACTGAATTTAAGTAGTGTGAAAAGTTCAATATGTATACTGAAATCCCTATAGCAACTACAGGAAAACCTATCCAAAGAGATACAGCCAGAGACTACAGGTAAGTGATATGGTATATTAAAAAGACATGTTAATAATCCAAGAGAAAGCAGAACGGGGCAAAGAGAAGAAGTAACAGAAAAAAACAACAATTGTAGACCGAAATCCAAACATATCAATGGTTAACATTAAATGAAAATGATCTAAATATAATTATAAGCTAGTTTGTCATAATAGATATGTATGATAAAACTACAGGCTATCGGGGGGGAGGGGGGTTGGGGGGGTGGGGTTATGGACATTGGGTAGGGTATGTGCTATGGTGAGTGCTGTGAAGTGTGTAAACCTGGCGATTCACAGACCTGTACCCCTGGGGAAAAAAATATATTGTATGTTTATAAAAAATAAAATTAAAAAAAGATGCAAAAAAAAAAAAAACAAAACTACAGGCTATCTAAAAGAAACTCACTTCAAATATAACCATGGAAGTAGGTTAAAAATAAAAGGATGAAAACATATGTCCACAGAAAAACCTGTATATGAACCTTCACAGCATTATTAATACCCAAAAGTAGAAATCAAAATGTCCCATCAGTTAATGAACAGATAAATAAAACAGCTCAGCAAAAAAAAGGGAAATACTAATACATGCTGTAACATATATGAACCATGAAAACATGTCAAGTGAAAGAAGCCAGTCAAAATGAACACATGTTGGTGTGATTCCATTTAGATGAAAGGTCTAGAATTGGTAAATCCTTAAGACAGAAAGTAGATTAGTGGTAGCCTAGGGTTGGGATGTGGGAAGGAATACAGAATGATTGCTAAAGGCTATGGGGTTTCTTTTTGGGGGGTTATGAAAATATTTTTTTTAAAGAATTATTTATTTGACAGACAGAGATCACAAGTAGGCAGAGAGGCAGGTAGAGAGAGAGGAGGAAGCAGGCCCCGCAGAGCAGAGAGCCCGACATGGGGCTCGATCCCAGGACTCTGGGATCACAACCCGAGCTGAAGGCAGAGGCTTTAACCCACTGAGCCGCCCAGGCACCCTGGGAGTGATGAAAATATTATAAGAGTAAATTGTACTGATGGTTGAAGAACTCTGAATATACTAAAACCATTTAATCATACACCTTAAGTGGGTGGATCTATATTTCATAAAGCATTAAAAACATTATGCTATGGGGAAAAGGGCCAGATTTAAAGTCTACATGTTGCATGATTCCATTCATATGAAATACCCCAAAAGAGTATGTATACAGAGACAGAAAGCAAATTAGTGATTACCTGGGACTAGAGCAGGAATGCTGACTGACTATAAAATAGTACAAGGAACATTTTGGGTGATGGAAATATCCTAAAAGTAGACTGTGGTGAGAGTTACAAAACTATGTACATTTTTCAAAAAAAATCACTGAATTATATATCTTTTAAAACTTGAGTTTTATGAAATGTAAATCATAGCTCAATAAAGCTATTTTCTCAAAGCACAAAAGGTAAAAAACAAATTCAGACTTTTGTTCTCTGAAATGTATCATTAAGAGAATCAAATGATAAGCCATGGACAGGAGAAAATATTTGCAAGTTATATTTTCTGACAAAGGATGTATCAAGAACTCTCAAACTCAACAGTATTAAAACAAACCAATTTAAAAATGGATAAAAATTCTCTTCAACAAACAGAGGATAACAAATAAGATGTTCAACATCAGCAATCATTTAAAAATGCAAAACCACAATGAGATACCACTACAGATGCATTATTTAGAGTGACTAACTTAAAAATACTAGTAATACTACAGATATAAGCCAACTGGAACTCTCCTAAGTTGCTGGGTGGAATGCCAAATGGCACAGCCACTCTAGAAAGCAATCTGGCAATTTCTTGTAAAACATCAGGTATATGATCCAGCAATACCACACCTAAGCATTTGTCCTGGAGAAATGAAAACTTACATTCAAACAAAACCCTATAGATACATGCTTGTGGCAGCTCTATTCCCAGCCATCCCAAACTGGAAATTATCTACATGTCCCTGAATGGACGGATGAACTGCAGTACGTCCATACAAGGGAATACCACTCAGCAATAAAAAAGGAATGAACTACTGATACACACAACAACCTGAATGGATCTCAAAGGCATTATGTCGAGCTTCCCAAAGAAGCTGGCATCAAAAGCATATATTCTTCAAAAGACAAGACCACTGTGGTTGCCAGGGGACAGGAGTAGAGAAGATATAACCGCAAAGTGAGCACAATGGACATCTGGGGAAAATGATATGGCTATTCTGTTTCCTGAGAGTGGTGGTGCTTACATGTATCTATGCATGGGCTAAAATTCACAGTACTTTACATGCCCCAAGAGTTTATTTTACTACATTAGTTTAAAAATTGAAGTTCAGGATCCAGTACTAAGCCCTAAAGAACACCCACATTTGATTTTTTTTTTTTTAAGATGTTATTTTTTTGACAGAGATACAGCAAGAGAGGCAACACAAGCAGGGGGAGTGGGAGAGGGAGAAGCAGGCGTTCCACCAAGCAGGGAGCCTGATGCGCCGCTGGATTCATGACCTGAGCCAAAGGCCGATGCTTAAGGACTGAGCCACTCAGGTGCTCCAAGAACACCCACATTTAGAGAGCAAACAGAAGAGGCGTCAGCAAAGGAGACCAAGACTAGTCAGCAAGGAAGGAAGAGAAAACATCAAAGGCTGGGAAGGGGAACTGTACACAGAAGGAAAGAATCCAAAGCGTTAACTGCTGACATGTTGATAAATAAGTACATAAGAGTATTAATTGCTTTTATAAGCTATACATCAAAAATTTCCCCATATTCTTACAAATCGTCAGAAGTCTTTTCAATGGTTATATGTATTTCCTCTTGCAGAGGTACCACCATTTCCAGGAACACTTACATGTACCAAGTTACAAGTCACCTAATAATACCTATATGCACTTCGTACCCCCCAATTTTTCTGATTAACATAACCTCATTAAAACAAATTTTCTAGGCTTGAAGCTCGGCCGCCATCATGAACAACACAGTAACTATGTGGACCAGGAAGTTCACGACCAACTGACTACTTCAGCGCAAACAAATGGTTATTGATGTCCTTTATCCTGGAAAGGCAACAGTACCTAAGACAGACTTGCAAGACATGGTCTATATGAGAAGAAAAAGACATCAAGAAAACAGCAAAAAAAACGCCAAGAACAGAATGAAGAAAGTCGGTGGACTGCAAAAGCCAATGTTGGTGCTGGCAAAAAGAAATGAAGTGTCTAGCGGTAAGCTGGAGGTTGAACAACAGAAGGAGTAAAGATGCTGCAGTGGCTTTATCTGTGGTGATTGTGCAGATTTTTCATGAGAGGATTAATAAACTAAGAATGTTAAAAACAAACAAATTTTCTAGTCCAAGGACCTTTTCAACTCATGATACGTATTTCCAAAAAATTTTACCACTTTACACTCATAACAATGTGTAGCTGTTCATTTCACCAAGGTGTTTGTTTATATATATATATATGGCAAACAAAAGTAACTTGCTTAAATTCACAATTCACTTCCCATTTCTTTAGCCAGCTACACAGTAATTTATTCCTCATGACATAAAATATTTTCTCGTTTCTTCTGCTGTTTCCCATTTTTCAAGCTGTTAAGAGGCACAAGCAGTAAATCAAAAATCAATAAACAGTATATATACAAATATATAACTTCTAGTGGCACTCTTCCCTCTAGATATGATAAAGAAAAAAATCTGATTCTTCCCTTTGTAGGCCCTCAATTTCAAACAGTTCACCATTGGAGCTGTCATTTCTTTTCTTTTCTTTTCTTTTTTTTTTTTTTGGAGCTGTCATTTCTATACCAGCATGTATTCTTAGAGTGGAGAGCCACACCAGATGAACTATCCCCAACAGATCACCTATCCATTTTTCCTATAAGCACCACACAGACAGCATTACAGCATCCAATGCACAGAAAGGTACTTTCTAAGACAGGGGTCTTTTCAAGTAATATTTTGGGACGGAATGGTAGACCTCAAAACATGTTCAATTCCATTATTACTGAGTAAAGAAACAAAGCTAGTGTCAGAACCAAATGATCTCTAGCGTGGCAGGCGCCACAGTCCTGCCTGCTGCTAACCCTCACCCCTCAACCTCCCAACACGGCAGCTGACTAGAATTCTAAGAAGCAGAGCACCAATTCCATGTCATGCTACTTCACTCTTAGTGTTCACCACCTTACCTTTCCTTTTGTGAACTCAAGGCTTCAGGAACAAAAACTGGCCTCTCATTACAAAAACCAATCCTTAATGTTAAGTTTTTTGTTTTTGTAATCCAAGACCTCAGGCTCTGTTGTAAGTAGCTCTGGGCTCTGCCATTCAAAACGTGAGGTTTCAACTTGGTTAAGTTATTTACAATATCTGAGTGTACAGTTTTCATACATAAAACAGGAAGAAAATGGTAAGTACTTTTATGTAGTCCTTAAATGAGAATAAATGGATGTAAAGTGTTTAGGGGAAAACCTGACAACGTAACTTAAAACTTTAGTACCTCTGTTCTAAAAGTACACCTTCCTGCCTGGAAAATACATCTATTAAAAGATAAGAATACATTTGTTGAGCTCAAGTTAGATGATCTGTATAGCTAACAAGAAGTCAAAGGTACAGAAATAAAAGTAAGCAACTCTAAACTTTTTTGCAAAAGTAACCCTCTTAAGGTCAGTTAGTAATAGTAGTTAATAGATGATCTCCCAAGCTCTCATACTCTCAATTTGAGTATATCACAAAAAGTCACAAGAATCAAAACGCTATTTTAATGAGGACCATACTTACCCTCCTCCTTTGTCTATTCAAATTCTGTATTATCTTTCAAAGTGTAGCTCAAGTTCACAGATTTTTCCCTGAACCCTACCTCTCTGACCATTTCTGATTAAGTAATCTCTGCCTTTGCCTAGAACAGCAACTGTCATACTATACTGGTACATCTTCTATTGTGTATTTACTATAATTTATTACTTCCTTTTTTTGTGTCTTTTTTCATCCAGTAAGATTAAGTTTCTACAGGTATAGAACCATTATGTTTCTCTGTCCTATGAAACCCAACAAAGTACTTTACTAATAAATAATGACTGGTAAAAAGGATTAACTCATTTAAAAAAATTCAGTGAGACTTGTTACAAAAATAAAACCTATTAACAGCATCTTTTCCCTTTTTCTACACTAGTGTTTCTCAAACTTTTTTTTTCATTACCACTACTCTAAGGACTAAAATTACATTTAACTTAAATAATTTAACGTAATTCAATTTCTCCCTAACAAGAGAAAGTAAAAATTAAAACGGTAAGATTTTATAGGGTAGCACTGAGATTTGGAGGGTCACAAACCACTGTAAATACCTAAGTGATTATCAGCCCTGTTGAGAACGCATGCTCTATACTTAACCAAATCCTCCAAACCCTTGAAGGTCCAAACAGGACTCATTTGTTCCTATTAGAGTAAGAGCTTTCTCTAACTACAAAACCAAAGATGTCAACACACTTCGGACTCAAAGTTTTCTGTTACAGAGGAAGAACACATTTTTCTAGGCAGGGGTAAGAACACAAACGCACACGTACGCGCGCATGACAAAGGCAGAGAAGGAAAAGCATTGAGCATTTTAAGTTTTACAAGACCAGACCAAGACATGTGGGACCCTGGGTAGCTTCAAAACAACACTCCTTAAATGTGTATTCAACATTCACTCATCAAGAAGTCTGAAGTTTGTGCTAAGAGAGAAGGGAAAACAGAAACAAAGAAGTGATCCGGAATAATTCATCTCTGGCCCTAAACTCAGAGGAGTCCTGACTCAGCAAGAGACCCTGCAGTTAACCAGAATTACCCACCTCAGCAGGCACTTTCCCATGCCCTTTGGTGGTCTAAGGCTCTAGCCCAAACAGCTTATGAAAATATTCCCCCAACACCACAGATAATACTCTTTATGAGGATTTTTATTTTTTTATTTTTTTTAAAAGATTTTTTATTTATTTATTTATTTGACAGGCAGAGATCACAAGTAGGCAGAGAGGCAGGCAGAGAGAGGAAGGGAAGCAGGCTCCCTGCTGTGCAGAGAGCCCGACGCGGGGCTCGATCCCAGGACCCTGGGATCATGACCTGAGCCGAAGGCAGCGGCTTAACCCACTGAGCCACCCAGGCGCCCCTATGAGGATTTTTAGAAGCCAATTTCTTCTCCTTGTTTCACTTCAGGTGAACCTTTAGAAACTGACAATCTGGAGAGGAGCCCAGCTGGCCCAATCCTTAATCCAGCTCAGTGATTCTGCTGCATGAGAAACTTGGCCTGATTAGAAGAGACAAGAAGCCTGGAAATCTATGTGTCTTTGTCAAGTAATGGGAGATATTTGTGAGCCAAATGACACAGACAACCTTGACAACCAGACAAAAGAAGAATTCAGACTATACTGAGATACAGTAAGTAATCATTGTAGATTTGTGAGAAGTAGTAACACATTGACTGTGCTATTTAAAGAACACTGGTCTAAGACACCTGGGTGGTTCTGTCAATTAAGGTTCTGGTTCTTGATCTCAGGGTCATGAGTTCACGCCCTGGATTCAAACCAGACATGGAGCCTACTTGGGGTAGGGGGTGAAATTGGGGTACCTAGGTGGCTCAATCAGTTAAGTGCCCAACTCTTGGTTTGGCTCAGGTCATAATCTCATGGAACTGAACCCGGTGTCAGGCTTCACACGCAGTGTGGAGTCTGCTTGAAGATGCTCTCCTCCTGCCCCTCCCCACACAGGCATACAGAGTGAATGAGAGAGAGAGAGAGAGTGTGTGTGTATGTCTTGTAAATAAATTTATCTTTTTTTTTTAAGATTTTATTTCTTTGACAGAAAGACACACAGTGAGAGAGGGAACACAAGCGGGGGAGGGGGTTCGAAAGGGAGAAGCAGACTTCCAGATGAGCAGAAAGCCTGATGCAGGGCTTAATCCCAGAACCCTGGGATCATGACCTGAGCCAAAAGCACGCCTGAGCCACCCAGGAACCCTAAATAAATCTTTTTTTAAAAAAATAAGGGAAGAGGACTACTCTATAATGCTCCTGATGGACCCCCTGCATTTACAGAGACCAACTAAAAGTTTGCCGCAGAAAACTAAGCAGGGATAATAGCCTATTCATGGCATAGACAATGACATATTCAAGAAATCTTTTGAAGAAGGGAGTTGACAATTATCTAGTAATAGAGGATACAGGAAAGGAAACTAATAAATCTATCTCTAGTTTGGAGCAAAATGAATATAAAGTAACATCCAGATTTCAAAGCCAGAGTTGTAAGACTAGAATATAAATGAGGTATATCCACTAAGGACATTACTTTAGGAATTGTCAACATGGTTCAACATTTAATACAAAAGGCAACAGAAAGTAGAATTTCATCAAGACATTTTTTAATCAACTAAAAAAGTGGCAATAATCACAAGGACTGGTATCACTGGGACAAAATGGTGTTGACAAGTCCTCGGCCCCCTTTAGACGCTCCGGGGAAGAATCCATCCCTGGCCCCTGCTAGTTTCTGGTTGCTACCAGCATCCCTTGGTTTGTGGCTACATCACTCCAATCTTCAAAATCAGCATCTTCAGAGCTCTCTGCTCCAGCTTCGTATCATTTATGTGACATTTCCCTCTACCTCCCTCTTACAGGGATACTGACTGCATTTAGGGCTCACTCAGGTAACGCAAGATAATCTCTCCATCTACAAAGACATCTCCTCTCCCCATTTTTTTGCCATGTAACATTTACAAATTCCAGGGATTAGGGCATGGGTATCTTTTGAGGGGGCACTTTTCAGCCTACCATAGTTCCCAAATCCCACCAACCCCAAATCACTCTCCTGGTCAGCTGACTCCTAGAGCCTCTGAGTAAGTACACTCAGATATCTTAAAAGAACCAAAAACCCATTTTGTTCCTACTTCTGCTTTTATTTCTTTTTCAGTTTAGCATGTGTGCGTGCATGTGTGTTCTTGCTAATGGCATACCCATTCACCCAGGTATTTAATCCGGAAACCCCATCATCATTCTAGAATCCTCTTTCTTCCCTAATTCCCTCTAACACTATTATCCTACAGATTCCAGCTCCTAAATCTCTCTCAAATCTGTGAACTCTACTCCCTTACCACCTGTCCTCATTTAGGCCCTCTTTATTTCCGTGCCTGAGCTGCTACAACATTCATCCACCTGATCTTCTTGATTTCAGTTTCACTCTGCTCCAATCTAATACCCACATTGCCTCTAAACTGCAGTTTTGAAAGGGCAAGACCACCTAGAGTTATGTTCCTACTTAAAACCTTTAAGGTTTAAGGGGCTGCTGGGGGGCGGGGGGCACAGTCAGTTAAATGTCTGACTCTTGGTTTCAACTCAGTTGGTGGTGAGAGTCCTAGGATCGAGCCTCGTGTCAGGCTCCACAACAGAGTCTGCTTGGGTTTCTCTCTCGCTCTCTCTCTCCTCTGCCCCTCTTCATCCACACTCCTGTGCCTGTGCTCTCTCTCCAAAAATAAATAAATCTTTAAAAAAAAAAAATCTCTAAGGGTTTGGGCTGTCTACTGCACAGAGTTAAATTCCAAATTTCTCACCATGAGAAAGATTAGCCATGATCTGGCACTTAGCCAGATCCTCAATCTTATGTTCATTCATATACAACTCTCCCAACAGTTCTCTGAATATGTCAATTTGTTCAATCTTTGTTGCTAATTCTCTTCTCCTATAATCTTCCTTTCCAGGTACCTAGTGAACTCATTTAACACAATTCATATTCCTTCTGTTCAATGTTCTCAAAAGTATTCTCCCTCTCCCCTAAAATAAAGTCTAACTCTACACTTCATCACATTCACACAGATTTTAATTAGTAGTAGTTATTTGTGGGGATCAAATATTGCATAATACAGAAAAATGCAAAGTACTATTATTTACAATGTATGACTCCAGCCTTACCCCATGTAAAGGAAGGGATTATGTCTTATCCATATCTATTTGCCTAGGACATGTATTCAATAAACACGAATTGACATATCATTTTTTCTCAATCATAGAACCAAGACTTGCTCTTTTTTTTTTTTTAGAAACTAAAAGATACAGTATGAAGACAATTAAAAGCAGCCATGATCCCAACACCCAGAAATAACTACTGACAACAATGTTCATACATTTAATATAGACTTTTCCTCATTTCCTTCCTAAAGATGTTCGCTTATATACTCTCACAGCAATTTTAGCCTTAAGGCTAACCTTAAGGCTAAATAATAACCTACCAATTCCTGTAGGTTAAGGTTTAGAACTTGGCAATAGAATGAATTTAGTCCACAGATTTGTTTGGGAAATGTACAAATTTGATTTATGTCATTTAAATTTCTAGATATTCAGATCCCTAAGATCTAAGATCTGTAGAAGTGTTATAATTTTAAGGAATTTCAAAGCAAACTTCAACATTAGGTAGTTTTTATACATTTATAAAACAATTTTAATTTTCAAAGATGAACAAAATTTAAAATAAAACACAAGATGTGATCCATTCCTGAAGTAGTTTACCCATTTTATGACCAAAATACCAACTGCCCAAAAGTATATAGTCCTTACAGACTGTCAAAATGAAACTGCAAAGTTTCCCAACTGTTTCAGAGATTTGGTCTAATGAGCTTATAATTTTATTTTTAAATGGCATGCTTAATTATGTACTGCTCTTTATGAAAGAGAAGTTGAAGGCTCCCCTCTCCCTTCCCAGATCTTCATTTCCTCACAAAGTTGAATCAGAAGCTTGGCTTCCAACTCAACCATCAAGGAGACGGAGGACTTGTGATTTATTATATTTGAGACAATGAGTAGGTCACATTTTTCCCCATCTCTTGTGTTTTCCTCTTTTTTCTTATTAGAAGGTATAGTCTTTTCATGCAGCTAGAGATAAGATCTATAATTTGATCCTACCTAATCGTATTTCTTCAATGGGGTCCAAAGCCAAAACTCTTGCTAACAAAGTGTTAGTTCCACATGCAAGCATCATTCTTGAAAGAGGATATTGTATGGAGTGATATAATATGGACTTAGGAATTCTTGTGTTATAAGAGCATCTCTTAGAATATCTCCCTAACAGCACCCACTTCTCATTATTTCTTACATTATCATTTGCCCTCTTTCTGAAAGTATAGTTTTTTTGGAGGTATAGTTGCCTTTAGATAATATGAGGATATACACATTTGAGAAAGAGTCACCTAGCCACAGATCAGACTCTTTAAACAGCTGTTTGCATCTAACAATACGATCACTAATTTTCTTCTGTATTAATCACTGTATCTTGCAACATTGTAGGCCTGAAAGTATTTTTAAATTAATGTTCACAAATCTCTACCAGCATGAAGTTTTTATGCAAACTAAAAATGACTCAAAGCAATTCTAGCCCTCTACAGTAGGAAAAGAATGACAGCTACCATTTATAGAGCACATACGTACAAGGCACTTCACACACTTTAACTGATGTATTATAATTTATAATATCAATACTTACAGCTCTGAAAGACAGGCATTATTATTACCAACACACAAATGCTCAGAAATGTTAAGTAACTCATTCAAGTTCCAAGAGCTGGCGAAACCAGTATGCAAAACCCTTGCTCTGGTCCTGCTCTAAAGCCCACGCTCCTTTCACAATTCCAGGATGCCTCTCTCATTCAACAGAGCAGGAAACCAAAACTGAAAAAAGTCCTTTAACCTCCTGGAGAAAAATTTCACAACAGCCAGACTCCCCAAGTAAATGACTGATTCCTCTGTCCACATGTAAGAATGACATTTAATAATCAAACCTGAGAGACTAATCAGAATGATAAACACATGCTTACCAACTAGTCCATTCCATCACAGAAAACTGAAAATCTCTGCCACTTAATCCCGGCAGAATAATCACAAATTTTTCCAGAATTAATGCATGATTACTCAGGAAGAGTTCTAAATATTTGTATAGGTCATGCCAAAACCCAGAATGCATGCAAAAATATAACCTCTTCTCTAACTGGACAACTTTCATCTCTTCTTTGAACAATCTTATTTAGACCAAAATGGAACAGATTGTGTCTTTTCTCTTGATTTGTCCTCAAAGAAAGGAAGAGCTGAACAAAAGTCTTCACTTAATATATGGCTCATCTCACAAACATCACACACAAAAAGTAATGTATATGTGGGTTTTCATTAGGAAATAATTCTTATTGTTCTTAAGGTTCTCTAACCTTATCTTTTAGGACACCTGTCACTGCTCTGCAGATAACTGAGTAACATAACAATCCTTTCATGCAATGCTCGGAGGGAAAAAAAAAAAGTCAAAAAGCTGGTTTTTCCTTTTTCAGATCCATGGAGCTAGTTTTCTAGTGTCTCTGAAAAGGCATGTCTATGTGCATATACTACACTCCCCATACCTGGGTCCTGGCTACAAGCTACTTCCTGCTGAACTCAGATTTTTCCCATTACCTTAACTAAGAGAAACAAAGACCTTATTCATAACCTTTATTTCAGCAGCTACTAGCTGTCCAAAGCAACAGAATCCTCCCTACAGCATGAGTGTTAGAGGTAAGAAGAAGAAGAAAAAAAAAATAGTTCAAATTACAAAATTCTTTTGGTTTAGTACTCATATTAATATATACTTTTTGTTCAAATAATCTATTTAAAAAATGCCCAGGATTTAATCCCTATTGCAAAACTCTGTATTTATCTCCAACTTAAAATAAGACTATCATTGAAATTGCAAAATTATTGAAAAATTTTAATATCTTTGTTAATAAAGCTCTCTATTAAAGTTATTTTTATCTGGACATCTGTCAGCATCAAACTGTGAGTCCCTGGTATGCTAAGTGTGACGTGAATACTATGTATTCACATGACTGTGCACAGTAACTCATAGTAGAGTTGACTATTATCACTGGCTTATTTTATGATGCAAGGTAAAAACCCCAGGACAACAGAAAAGTCTGCATTAACACTCCTACAACTACCAATAATGTCTTCCCAGACCAGTAGTCCAAATATCAGTTGAGAGCCATAGAGAATTAAAAAAGAAAGAAAGTGAATACTTCAGAGGTATCTACAGATAAAAATACAGAATCCGTAAGAGCAGGAGTCAGCTAAATTTCTTCACCAAGATAGCCGGGCCCAGGTCAAGAAAGAACTGGCTTTGTATATTTAAACTATCCCAAAGGTATGACTAATTTCAATTTTCCTTTTCAGTTTTGCTAGATTTCCACTGATTCTATCCTGATGACAGAAGGGAAAATACTGTGCTCAGTAGCAACATCTATAGGACCTAGAAAGAACGTAAACCAGACATCAAAATTCCTCCTAAATGGTGAGCAGGATTGTGAGGAAAAGGGATAAGGAACAGAAAAACATAAGAATATGGGAGGGTGCGGAGAAGCGATGTTATACCAACCCTATAGGAATAAAACTTGAAGTCTGGACTTTTTTTTTTTTTTTTTAAGATTTTATTTATTTGAGAGAGTGCATAAGCACAAGCAGGGGGAGCAGCAGGCAGAGGGAGAAGCAGGCTCCCCACTGAGCAGGAAGCCTGACATGGCGCTCCATCTCAGGACTCCAGGGAATTCTGACCTGAGTTGAAGTTAGATGCTTAACGAACTGAGCGACTTAAGCACTCAAAGTCTGGACTTTTGAGCACCATACCATCTAGTAGAGAATAAAAGACAGAGATAGAAAATTAAAATCTAACAGTTGTTGAGTATTTGCTTATATAAGCCAGGGAATTTACCTATATCATCACTAATTCTCATCTTAATACTGATAGAAGAATACTATTCCCCATTCTCGGATGAATAGCCATGTGCTATAAAGCAGGGAGATAATTTAGTGGAATTTTTCAAAGATGTACTTATTTATTTATTTAGAGAGTATGTGCACAAGTGGAGGGAGGGATAAAGGAACAGGGAGGGAGAGAATCTCAAGCAGAGCTCGAACTCACGATCCTGAGATTATGACCTGAGCAGAAATCAACAGCTGGACGCTTAACTGACTGAGCCAACCAGGTGCCCCTACAGAGACAATTTTGGAGTAAGAATTGAAATTCTGCCTCTAGCACATATGAGCCTTGAAACCTTAAATTACCATGGGCAATTAATAACTAAAAATACAGCCATCCTATTATCAGCAAGGCACAATAGAACCATAATAGTCTTGCAAAAGCATATATGCCTTATTAAATATCCTTCTGTGCCAGGGATCACTTGCCCTGGGCTGCAAAGCCAGAATGTTTTAAAGGGCCCCATAACTGCCTAATTATTTGGCTGTCTGGGCCTTATGTAGTGAAATTGACCTTTGACCTACGACTACAGATGGGTGAGTAAAATAAGGCCTCTTCCATGATGTGGGCAAAGAGAGTAGAAAAGGACTTCAAGAAAAGATAAAGCCGAAGATATCACCAAAAATAAATAAATAAATAAATACATACATACATACATACATACATACATACGGACCAATATCCGTTAGAAACACAGATGCAAGGGACGCCTGGGTGGCTCATTCGGTTAAGCCACTGCCTTCGGCTCAGGTCATGATCCCAGGGTGCTGGGATCGAATCCCACATTGGGCTCCTTGCTCAGCAAGAAGCTTGCTTCTCCCTCTGCCTGCCACTCTGCCTGCTTGTGCATGCTCACTCTGACAAATAAATAAACAAAAAAAGATAAAATTTTTTAAAAGGGGGGGGGTGCCTGGGTGGCTCAGTGTTAAGCCTCTGCCTTCAGCTCAGGTCATGATCCCAGGGTCCTGGGATCGAGCCCCCCATTAGGCTCTCTGTTCAGCAGGGAGCCTGTTTCCTCCTCTCTCTCTGCCTGTCTCCCTGCCTACTTGTGATCTCTGTCTGTCAAATAAATAAAATCTTTAAAAAAAAAAAATAGATGCAAAAACCCTCAATAAATTACTAGCAAACCAAATCTAGGAGTATATTAAAAGGATTATTCGCCATACCATGTAGGATATATCCCAGGAATGCAAGGTTGGCTGAATACACAAAAATCAATCAAGCTAATACCCCGCGTCAATAAAATAAAGGGGGAAAAGCATATGGTTATCTCAATATAACTCTTACTTAAAAAAAAAAAATTTAGGACATCTGAGTGGCCCAGATCCTGATCTGAGGATCCTGGAGGATCCTTCAGCTCAGGTCATGATCCTGGAATCCTGGATTGTCTAGTTCACAGAGAGGGTTTATGCTAACCCGTTCATTTTTCACAAGGTAATACATGGTGAAACAGTCAAGAGGGTACATGACGATTATCACATCTTGCTGGTAAAGGAGTGGTCAGCAGTCCTAGAAAAGACTGTATTATGCTGACAGTTGTTTCATAAATTATCAGTAACAGATGTTTATAATGGAATTTCTGGCTCAGGTGGTATCTTGATTTTTCTGGCCGTAAATTTAAGAGATTGCTCTGTTTCAGAAAGAGCTAGAAAATACAGTGTGAACAGTGCTTATCATTTCAAAATTTGCTGATTCTGGTTGTTCTGGAAGGGATTATCATTACCTTGCAGACTTCCTGAAAATCTCATTAAAAGCTGTTAAATAGCTATACTTTTTTATACTTGGCTAACACAGAATAGCACAGAATTATATTAATCTCTCAAATAATCTAGATTGGTGTAATGTGTTTAAATGCAAGCTTCTCTGAAGTTGCTTGTATTGATACAAAATCATTTCTTATACAAGTATTCTACCTTCTGCACTGCTCCTATATGTCTACATATTACTTAAATGAAATGAAGGTTTGAAAAATGTATCAAAATATATGTAATTATCGGGGCACCTGGGTGGCTCAGTGGGTTAAAGCCTTTGCCTTTGGCTCAGGTCATGATCCCAGGGTCCTGGGACCAAGCCTCACACTGGGTTCTCTGCTCAGCAGGGAGCCTGCTTCCTCCTCTCTGCCTGCCTGCCTCTCTGCCTACTTGTGATCTCTTTCTCTGTCAAATACATAAATAAAATCTTTAAAAAAAAAAAAAAAGAAAAAAGATATATGTAATTATCGTTTTAGTATGTATCTAATTGGTACATATCTAATTATCAGATTCTCATAATAATCCTGTCAGGTAAAGAACTTAACCAGATTATACAGATCTGCTCCAATTTCTTTATCTTCCCTATATGCTATATTTTATGATAAAAATTCATCTTTGAAAGATAATACTGAGACATAGGTCTTTTTAAAATACTTAGATACGGGGCACTGCAGTGGCTCAGCTGGTTAAGCGCCCGAATCTTGATTTCAGCTCTGGTCATGACACAGGGCAGCGTGCGGCTCCATGCCCAACTTAGGGTGTGGATTCTCTCTCTCCCTCTCCCCACCTCCGCACTTGCTCTCCCTCAAAAAATTAAAATTAAAAACCAAAGTACTTAAATATATTCTTTTTTTTTTAAGATTGTTATTTATTTATTGGAGAGAGAGAGAGAGAAAGGGCAGAGAAAGAGGGAGAAGCAGACTCCTCGCTGAGCAGGGAGCCCAACGAAGGCTGGATCCCAGGGCCCCAGAATCACAACCTGAGTCGAACATAGATGCCCAACTGACTGAGCCACCCAGGCACCCCTTCAATATTTCTTAATAAAAAATATTATGGGGGCGCCTGGGTGGCTCAGTTGTTAAGCGTTTGCCTTTGGCTCAGGTCCTGATTCCTGGGATTGACCCCCACATTAGGCTCCCTGCTGGGCGGGAAGCCTGCTTCTCCCTCTCCCATTCCCCCTACTTGTGTTCCTTCTCTTGCTCTGTCTCTGTCAAATAAATATATAAATTTTTTAAAAAATATTATGTACCTTATATGGCAATTTGTAATTTTTCTAAATATAATCATTTAATCCAGGGTTTCTCAACCACGACCCTACTGACATTTGAGCCAGATAGTTGTTTTGTGAAATGCTTAGCAGCATCCCTAGCCTCTCTACCCACTCAAAATCAGTAGCAGCCTATCACCACTTGCAACAACCAAATAAATATGTCTCCAAAGGTTATTAAAGTCTCTTGGAGGGCAAGCTGAGAACTCCTGATTTTATCTTTATCTTTAATCCTATGATACACAAAGTTTTGATAAAAGCAATAACTGAGTGGTGTACAAGTTTTCAGACTCTGAATCCAGAGCTCCCTCCTCTACAACACATCTGCCTTCCCTTATTTGCCCCCAAATCATAGCCACAATAAAGAAAACATGTGATAGTGTGACACTCCATACCAACATGTGCAAGTGAAATAAACTCATAAAATATTTTTTAACACAGGTGATGCTCTCATGGTCTCCTTCCCTTCCCTCTGTATCTTCTCAACTGCTGGTGGCTTCCCATTGAATTGATTTCACAACCTACAATTGGAAAACTACTATCCAAGGCAAGAAAATGAGACAATCTGTTCTATTAGTAGTGTTCTAATGCATTTTACAAAGTTTTTCAACATTAAGAGATAATACAGTAAGGTATTCTAGTTAATCCAAGTCACACCTAGATGATCTGAATCTTCTCAGATTTTTTTTTAATTTTATTTATTTATTTGACAGAGAGAGATCACAAGTAGGCAGAGAGGCAGGCAGAGGGAGAGGGGGAAGCAGGCTCCCTGCTGAGCAGAGAGCCCTGAATCTTCTGATATTTTGTTGCTCTGACAACAAAACCCTGAACTGAATGATTCCCTAGAGTGAGTTCTGCAATCACCTGAAGGACCTGTTGGAAAACACAGATTATAAGGCATCATTCTGAGTTTCTGACTTGGTTGGCCTAGGGTAGGACCCAAAGAATATGCTTTCCAATCTCACCCAGAACTGATATTGAGGCTAAGGGTCTACGAATCAAACTTTCAATCCACTGCCCAGAACTTTCTCAAAAAGGGAATAGGACACATATGAATAGATGAAGGGGATTAAGATGAAGGGTACACTTATTGTGATGAGCACTGAGTCATGTACAGAACTGTTGAAATCACTATGTTGTTCACCTGAAACTAACATCATGTATTAATTATACTGGAATTTTTTAAAAAAGAAATGAAGAAAAGGAATCATAAACAGAATATTTTAAAAAGAGAAGATTATGTTAATCTACATAACCCATTCCAAATTAAGAGTTAATATATTTTTTAAAGATTTATTTATTTTAGAGAGAGCAAGAGAGCAGGAGGGGCAGAAGGAGAGGGAGAGAGAGAATCTCAACAGAGCTTGATCTTACAACCCTGATAGCACGTCCTCAGGCAAAACCAAGAGTTAGATGCTTACCCAACTGAGTCATCCAGGTACCCAAAGAGTTTATATATTTTTAAATGCTACTTCAAGACTTAAACTAAATGAATTGTGTGTGTGTGTGTGTGTGTGTGTGTATAAATAATGAATATTTATGTTACCACGTGCCACACTATTTGGGGTAACATGCTAATTCATTATTCCCCAAAGTGTGTTCCATACAAGCAGGTTAAGTAGATGTCATAGGCCAAGTATTTCCACAGTTGAATAAGATTGGAAAATGCTAAATAAAAGTAGTTCTACAACAAAAAAAAGTCTAACTTATTAGAGGCAGTAATATACTCATGTTCATAATAGCTAGCCCTCCAAAAAGCGGCTGTATCAAGTAGCCTATCTCAGATTTCTTTTCACTGAGCATTTTAAAAGACTAGTATTCCAGGGAATGCACTCTAAGATATGAATTGAGGGGGGAAAGAAAGGCTTAGATACAGCTATGTGCCAAGCACTTCATGTCTATCAATTAAAATTTTCTAATTTTTTTTTAGATTTTATTTATTTGACAGAGAGAGATCACAAGCAGGCAGAGGCAGGCAGAGAGCCTGACGAGGCTCGATCCCCGAACTCTGGGATCATGACACGAGCCGAAAGCAGAGGCTTTAACCCACTGAGCCACTCAGGCGCCCCTCTAATTTTTTTAAAAGATTTAATTATTTGACACACAGAGACAGCAAGAGAGGGAATACAAGCAGGGGGAGAGGAAGAAATAGGATTTCCACTGAGCAGGAAGCCCGATGCAGGGCTTGATCCCAGGATCATGACCTGAGCTGAAGGCAGACATTTAACAACTGAGCCCCCCAGGCGCCCCCAAATTTTCTAATTTTCATAATAATCCTGTCAGGTAAATAATTTGTCCCAGACCACAAAGTGATTTACAGAGTAACCCACATTTAAAACCCAGCTGTTGGCCTGTCTCCAAAGTCCTGTGACACTGTATTTTAATAAGAAAATAAGAAAAGTGATGGGAACAAGAAACTATATACTGGGGCACCTGTGTGGTTCAGTGGGTTAAGCCTCTACCTTCGGCTTGGGTCATGATGCCAGCGTCCTGGGATTGAGCCCCACACTGGGCTCTTTGCTTGCCGTGGAGCCTGCTTCCCCCTCTCTTTCTGCCTCTCGCCTACTTGTGATCTCTCTCTCTGTCAAATAAATAAATAAAATCTTTAAAAAAAAAAAAAGGAAACATTATTTACTAAGGATATACAAAGGACAAACAAATATGGGTGAAGACACTAAGAAAACACATACACAATAACAACAACAAAACCAAGCAAAACTTGGGGCGCCTGGGTGGCTCAGTGGGTTAAAGCCTCTGCCTTCGGCTCAGGTCATGATCCCGGGGTCCTGGGATCGAGCCCCACATCGGGCTCTCTGCTCAGCAGGGAGCCTGCTTCCCTTCCTCTCTCTCTGGCTGCCTCTCTACCTACCTGTGATCTCTGTCTGTCAAATAAATAAATAAAATCTTAAAAAAAAAAAAAAAAAAAACCAAGCAAAACTCTACGGAAGAGGTTACATGAACAGCAAACAGGCACATGAAAAGATGCTGAAGAGAAGCAGCCACTAAGGAAATGCAAATTAAAACCATGCCCATGAGAACAACTAAAAAACCACTGACAACATCAAGTACTGACAAGGATGCTGACCGACTGGCTCTCTCACACTTCATTAGGGAGGACACAGAACAATACAGGCACTCTGGAAAACGGTTGGGCAGTTTTACTCATAAGTAAAACATACACTTACCACATGACCCAGCAATCCCACTGGTGGGTATTTCACCATAGAGAAATGAACATTTCTATTCACAAAAACCTGTACAGAAATGTTTATGGCAGAGCTATTTATGACTGCCCCAAACTGCAAACAACCTAATGTCCTTCAGCAGATGAGTGGGAACACAAGCAGCAATAAAAAAGGAATGAACTATTGACACACACAGCAACTTAGATCTAAGTCTCAAAGACACCGTGCTGAGTTTCCAACAGAAGCCAGTCTCAAGAAGTTGAATGCTGCATTGTTCTTTTTTAAGTGACATTCTGGAAAAGGCAAACCTACAGTGACAGAGAACAACAGATCAGCAGTTGCCAGGAATGATGAGGTAGAGAGAAGATGAGACTACAGAGGGAATGCACAACGAAGTTTTTAGGGATGATGTAATTACTCTGCTGCTGATTGTGGGTTTAAACAAATCTATAGGGGTTAAAATTCCAAGAACTGTACAGACATAGAAGTCAATTTTACTGTATGATAATTTGAAAAGTAGAGAAAAAAGGCAAAGAAATAAGTTGAAGCACATTTCACACCAGTTACATGAAAAAAATCAAAGCCATGTCATAAATATCAGATGAACAAAACACTAAAATTTAGCAACACCTACCTATGAGAATTTAAATAAGAATTTAAAATTTCCATACTTATTTTTAGATATAAATACCCTCTGTTAAGAACTGTGACAGAAGTTTGGAGGAAGGATCCTTCCTAAAAACATGAAATTTGTGGAATTTAGCATTCCAAGATCTTTGCATCTTAGCAGGGACACATCATTGCCTATGTTGTTATGGCAAAAGATAATGAAATATCTAAGGGATGAAAGGAATGTGCCAATCCTCTTTCCCTCATGGAATTCCCAAAGTCAATGTAGCTGGCACCTGGTATAATAACTTCAACGCAAGCTCAGAGCTGACATTCTAGGGAGGAACTCACAAATAAACCTAGATCATTCCTAAAGATCTACAATACAATCCTCTGTAATCCAAGCAGTCAGCTGTTTGAAACTATGGAAGTATGTAACAACTGCTTTTTTACACACACATACACACACACACACACACACACACACACACACACTTTTCTGTGCATGGAATGTTTATGAATGTGTCTGTATACCCAGAAAGAAACAAAATAACTCAATCCACAGGAAATAATGCAATGCCTAACTCTGAATTAATACACTGATGATTACTGAAATATTTACTGAATATCCACGTTGAACCAAGCACTATTAACAAGCACCAGGAATATATCAGTAAGTGGAAAGATGAAATCTGGCTCTCACATATCACCTCTGGTTTAAAGACAAGTATTCTGTATCAACCATCTGAAGCAGGTAAAGTGAATGAAGATGAAGACATTCCAAGTAAAGTGTGATTAGTGATAATAAGCTGCAGAGTATATTCTATAAACTGGGAAAGAAGAGAAGAAAAAAAAAAAAAAAGTGTGGCCCAAGGATTTGAGTGGGTGGAGGAGTGTGTGTGCATGAAATGAAGTGCTCAGAAAATTAAAGCAAGAGAAATAAGCAAGGACTAGATCTTGGAGAACCCTGAATGCCACGCCAAGTTGTTCAGATTTATTTTGTTGGCAATTAGAAGCCATTAAAGAGCAGTAAGAATTTCAAGAGTTTTTCTCTCAAACAGATGCTTTGAATTTTCTGGATTATGGAAGAAGGGGAAAATATTTAAACCAAGGAAATAAAAAACACACAATACACACTAGGTCAGAGATAACAGTGTTTCTCTATTTCAATAAAATAATATTCATTTATTAACTCTCTTCCCAAGAAATTCAAACAAAGAACATCCTGCATAATATGAACAGTTGGCATTCTAGGAAACATTACTATTTACAAAGCATTTTAAACATACATTCTTAATATTCACTGTCCCGTAAAATTAAAGACTGATGAAATGTAGTGAAAAGAAGGGGTACGTGCACCCCAATGTTCATAGCAGCAATGTCCACAACAAACTGTGGAAGAAGCCGAGATGCCCTTCAACAGATGAATGGATAAAGATGTGGTCCATACATACAACAGAATATCACTGAGCCATCAGAAAGGATGAACACCCACCATTTGCACCAACATGGGTGGGACCGGAGGGGATTATGCTATGTGAAATCAGTCAAGCAGAGAAAGACAATTATCATACGGTTTCACTCATATGTGGAACATAAGGAATAGAGCAGAGGACCACAGGGGAAGAGAGGGAAAACTGGGAAAAAATCAGAGAGGGAGACAAACCATAAGAGATTCTGGACTCTGGGAACCAAACTGAGAGTTACTGAAGGGAAGGGGGTGGGAGGAATGGGGTAACCAGGTGAGGGTGTTAAGGAGGGCACATGTTATGATGAGCACTAAATGTTATATTCAACTAATTAATCACTGAACATTACATCAAAAACTAATGTACTATATGTTGGCTAACTAAACAGAATAAAAAAAATACTGATGACCTATATCAATTGAAAAAATGCCCTTGTTCTAATATTCAAATTATATATAAATGAGAAAATGTGACCAATATACTCCTTGGCTGAAAACAGTTCGAATTAGTTCTCTGTCGCTTAACACCATCTCTTTCCAGCCCTAATTCTACTCCCTTAGTTTAAGCCACCTTCATTCCTCACCTAACTTCCTGCAATGATCTAATCACTGGTGTCTCAGACTCTGGTCTTCCCTAACAACATTCTAATGTGCATAAACAGTCAAAATGATTCTTTTTTTTCCTTGAGCACAAGAAAGTTTGACCACATCACTACTCTATTTAAAACATTCTAATGACTTCCCTACTGTATTCAAGTTAAAGTCTAATCTCCCTCACGTGGCAGAAAAGGCTCTTTTGCAGTGACCAAAGCCTTAATCTCCTGCCCATTCTTTTTGATAAACGCCTGGCCTCTCACCCTATGCTTTGGACAAACTCAACTCTCCGGTTTCCCAAACTCTCTCTTATTTTGATAAATACTATTCCCTCAGCCCCAAATATTTTCTTCCCATTATCTCCACTGCCATTTTGCCTGGCTTAACTCCTACTACTTCAGATCTCAATCAAGTGTCTCATTCTAATAAACGGTATCCACAGACACAGGAAAAAATACCTCTTTAAAGGATGCACAGAATAGGGGCACCTGAGTGGCTCAGAGGGTTAAGCCTCAGCCTTCAGCTCAGGTCATGATCTTAGGGTCCTGGGATCAAGCCCTGCATCGGGCTCTCTGCTGGCAGGGAGCCTGCTTCTCCCCACCCTCACCTGCCTCTCTGCCTACTTGTGATCTCTCTTTCTCTGTCAAATAAATAAATAAAATATTTTAAAAACCAAAAAAAATTAAAAAATAAAAAATGCACAAAATAAGATTATTATTCCCAATTTTTCAGTTCCTCACTGTTACAGAATTATACATGCAGATCTTTGGCCAAAAGACTTTGCAGTTATGTACCACTGGAATGGGCAAAATGTATTTCCCTTCCCCACTGATGCTGGGCTTGGTCATGTGACTTTCTCTGCCCAAGAGTATGGGCAATGTCCAGTTTTGAACTGGGGCTTTACCAGGCCTCGTGTGTTTTTGTTTCTCACCCTTCCTGTGCTCCCGCTATCTCTAGGAGATGATTCTCCACTGAGACATGCAGAGCAGACCTGTGGGTGTGGAGCCAAATCTAGCATAAACTAGGCAAGCTAAGCTGGGATCAACCAAATCCCAGCTGACACAGAGACTTATGAGAAAAAAAAAAAAGGAATGCTGTTTTAAGCCACTGAGATTCAGATTATTTATTACATAGCATTTTTGCACTAATGGCTGATATAATGCATTTCCAATAAAATTTTACTTTTAATTATCAAAATATATGCTTATATTGTCTTGATTATGTACTAATAGGTTAAAATCTTAAATCAATCATAAAATTTTTAAACAGAGATACTGAAAGAAAAATCTAACTTCAATTTATTTACCTATCTTAGGTGCAGAGAATTATGATATGGTATTTGGATAGTCAAAATACATTAGAATAAACTTCTCTGAAGGAAGTGGAATAGAAATACAAATCCAAAGAAAAACAGGAATAACTTACAACTTTCAGCTGTTAAAAAAGAGCCTATTCATGTACTTTGTAAAATGGATTATGGTATTGATGAACTACTATAGTATTTAGATTCCTAGATACATTTTTTTAAATGATGTCTTATTTTAAAATGTCATTATTTATAACACACCAATAATTACATAATTTGCAATTTTTTTAAACTTATGATGAAAACTTTTGTTACCACCCAAAACATGTGCAAGACTGTAGACAGCTACTTTCTTTCTCTTAGTGTATAGTTCTGTGAATTTCATGTAATCAATACCTATTTGTATAAGATACAGAACAATCATCCCTCTCATGCTGTCCCTTCACAGTATATCCCTGTCCCTGTCACATTCTCTTCTCACCTAGATCTGTCTGAAGTTCTTTTAGAAAATATGTGAACAAAGAAGTTGAAGAACACTGCTATAGGACACTAACGAGCATGATTTACTAGCCTGGTTACAGAAGCTGCAAATTTTTAGCAGAATTCAAGTTCCTTGAGCAATATTAATAACACCCAAAACATCCAATAAGTAATAGTAAAATCTACTCAATGGGCAAAATAATATATCCAAGTCAGTCTTGAGTTGGTTAATATACTTACTGACTCATAGTCCACTGCAGTCAAGACTTAAAAGTTTCTCCACAATACTCACAAAGGATGCCTATTTTCATCTGAAAACTAGTATTTTTAAATACATCCGCTTGGTTATACCGGACCGTATTAAAAGATCTCTGAGTCAGAATTTTCTTCCATTTCTGCTTGCTTTAATCTTACAGAAGTTTAGACTTGGATAAATATCACTTTTAAAGAGTAATTCCAAATGAAAATCAAGGAAGTATAATACAAACAAAAAATAAACCCTTTTGCACACAAAAGGGTTTCAACCAGTCTTTCTCAAAACTACCAAGCATACCACCACTAGGCACACTGCATGCGTTCTCTTTCTAAACATAATTAAAATCTTTTAAACAAAAAAGTTAAAAGCAAAGGACTTCAAACAATTATAAAAACTATAAGCAAGTAAGGTCAAATATAGGACATAATCTAAAGTGGTTCTTATTGAATTATTTAAGAACACTGATTTATGGGGCGCCTGGGTGGCTCAGTGGGTTGGGCCTCTGCCTTCAGCTCAGGTCATGGTCTCAGGGTCCTGGGATCGAGCCCCACGGGCTCTCTACTCAGTGGGGAGCCTGCTTCCCTTCCTCTCTCTCTCTGCCTGCCTCTCTGCCTACTTGTGATCTCTGTCAAATAAATAAATAAAATCTCTAAAAAAAAAAAAAGAACACTGATTTATTTCTAACTCTACAAGAAAAAAAAAAAGAAAGAAAGAAAGAAAGACTGGTAATAAAGATGAATTTAGTCATTAAGGCCAAACAGTAAAAATCACTTTTTTCTAAAAAACAAAAAAACACAGTATAAACCCCAACACTGTTGTACTTAAGAATAACAAAGAATTAAATGGAAAGTAGGAACTTAATAATCTCTATTAGTATTAATACAAACAGAAGTGCCCATTCACTCAAAAAATTCTGAACTTACTTTGCTCGAGAGACTACAGTTCTGATATACTGTGACTGGTGACTGGCTCTACATCTACTGACTAACCATATTGGTAATCTTACTAACTAACTTTCTCTCTTTTTTTTTTAAGGTTTTATTTTTTTATTTACTTGACAGAGAGAGGGAGAGAGAGAGAGCACAAGTAGGCAGAGTGGCAGGCAGAGGGAGAGGGAGAAACAGGCTCTCTGCTGAGCAGGGAGCCCAATGCGGGATTCAATCCCAGGACCCTGGGATTATGACCTGAGCAGAAGGCAGCCCCTTAACTGACTGAGCCACCCAGGCACCCCAATTTTACTGACTTTAATTATATACCACATTTTCAGGGCTCCTGGGTGGTTCAGTCTGTTGGGTGTCTGCCTTCCGCTCAGGTCATGATCTCCAGGTTCTGGGATTGAGCCCCATGTCAGGCTCCTGGCTCAGCAGGGGCTGGGGCCTGCTTCTCCCTCTTCCTTTCCCTTCCCACTACTTGTGCTTTCTCTGCCCTTCTCTCTCAAATGAATAAAGAGAATCTTTAAAAAAGATATACCACATTTGGGGCCCCACTTACAATAGGGTTCTGTTACTGAGATACTGGAAGGTACAAAGATGAAAGATACGGACACTACACTCAAGAAGCTTGATGTCTGAGAGATTTGGTTAGAATAAATTCATTTTACACTTAGGAAATAAAGTACAACAGGTACTTAATTATTCTACACCTAACTACAATGAAACAGAAATACAATTCTATAAGGAGTTCCATGACACTTCAAAGAATGGGTTTTCATGTTCATGTTTTCATATGTCCAGAAAAGTCCTGCATAATTTATGTTCTCATTTCTTTAAAAAAAGAAGAAAAATCATCAAACCTAAGTACCAATGATCGCAAATGTCCCTTATTGGTTGCTATGTTATCTCCCCAAGAAAAAAAAAAATCCCAGCAGAAACCACAAATACTTTTCTCCTTACTAAAACTGATCACAGAGTTAGAACTTAAAAGAATTCATGACAAAATGAAAATACAAATTAATTTACCTCAAAAGAAAAAATAGGTAATCATTTTCAAATGGCAGACTAGAATTAAAAGTTGGTGTACGCTCTACTTCAAGATACAGTAACTCCTTAATTTATCCTAGAGAAGATGGTAAAGTTGGCCTTGACAGGCAGGTACCCTCCTTTCCTAACCTCTCTTTCTATTTTCCAAGGCCTTTAACCCCTCGAAATAAACACTCCTACCTGAATGCACATACAAACTGCCCCAAGTCAGTCTATCTAAAGAGCTGAAGTTATTTTATGTTTTTTTTTATTTGTTTTTAGCAGACCCCAATGGGGGCCTTGATCTCACGACCTTGAGATCAAGACCTAAGCTGAAATCAAAGATCAGATGCTCAACAGAACGAACCACTGAAGCACTCCTATTTATCTTTGACTGTAGGGTAGTAATGGGAGGAAGAGAGCGGATTCCACTTATCTTAATAAAGATCTAAAGGTATTTACTCCTCTAAGGTCTCCATAACGACTGTGCTCTAGAACCTTAGAATTGAAAGATAATCTATGAAATTTAAAGATAACTTCATAAGAAACATTTACAAAGTATAACGGTACTGAATCCTCCCCCTCACAACTCCCCCACACAACCAGCCACTGCAGTAATATTTACACCTTAATAGGTTAGGCAGTTAAAAAGAAATTTCCCCAAAGAAATAATTTTAATCATTAACTAGTAGGCAGGGAGACACTGCTGGTGTTACTCAAATCATGCCGTAAACCTTGTTCTATCCCTGCTAGAAATACATATGGGCTAGCTCTGTTTTAACAAGCAAATCTCCACTGAAGATACTAAATTAACAGGGTCAAACAAAGGCCCACCCAGAATATTATGAGGAAGTTTGTAGTATAAACTATGGATATAATATGCCCCATGTGGATATTTAGAAGAAAAGTTTTACTTTAAGAAAAATTTCCGGGCACCTGGGTGGCTCAGTTGGTTAAGCAACTGCCTTCGGCTCAGGTCTTGATCCTGGAGTCCCAGGATCGAGTCCTGCATTGGACTCCCAGCTCCATGGGGAGTCTGTTTCTCCCTCTGACCTTCTCCCCTCTCATACTCTCTCTCACTCTCTCTAATAAATAAATAAAATCTTAAAAAAAAAAAAATTTCCATATGCACTCTTCTAAAACCATTAAAGAAATATTTTGGAAGCATGTTCTAGGATGATATAATTAGAATAATGAATAACAAATTTTAAAGCTACAAAAGGCTTTAATGGCTTTTTGGTTTTTTAAGGATTTTATTTATTTATTTGACAGAGATCACAAGTAGGCAGAGAGGCAGACAGAAAGAAAGGAGGAGGCAGGAAGCAGGCTCCCTGCTGAGGAGAGAGCCTGATGCGGGGCTTGAACCCACATGACCTGAGCTGAAGGCAGGGGCTTTAACCCACTGAGCCACCCAGGTGTCCCTCTTTAGTGGCTTTTTAAAGATTTATTTATCTATTTTTGCAAGAGAATGCAAGCAGGGGGAGGGGCAAAGGAAGAAGCAGACTCCCCACTAAGCAGGGAACATGATGCGGGCTCTAGGGGCTCAATCCCAGGGTCCTGGGATGATGACCTGAGCCAAAGGAAGACACTTAACCAACTCAGCCACCCAGGTGCCCCGCAAAAGATTTTAATCGTTTTTTAGAAGTAACAACCCCTTCCTTAGTGCACAAGGAAGAATGACAGGCAGAGAACCTACAGAGCAGAGATCTGAGATACCTATGAACTGTATTAGATACATCATTAAATAATTCTATCAATTATTAAATATATCACTGTGACAAACAGGTCTTGTCTGGATAGTAATTCACATAAGCTGAAAAACAATGACATCTGAACACTGATTATGGGACTACAGCAAAACAAATAAGTATTTTTTAAAAAAAAAAGTATAAATTACCATGGTGCCCTGTCAAAAAAAACCCCTGAAGCATGATATTGTTATTTGCAAGAAAAAAAAATTTTTTTCAAATGAACTGGCAAACCAGCACTTTTACTACAGTTTTCCCTTATTATTGTGCTTATATTCATATCAAATTTTAAGTAAAGAAAAACATTTGCCTTTTTTATATGCTGGCCCTACATGTAATGCCCTAAAAGCAGCTACAGAGCCTCCCTCCTTTGCCCCATCAGGTTCTCTTCCTTTGTTTCCCTCTTAATGTTCCGTCACCCTCCCCTGCATGAACTGGCAATATATGATCCTCCTTTCTCCTATGTCCTCACTTTAGACTAGGAATAAGAAGTTTACCCTACTACAGTCCTTATAGACATGAAATGTCTATAGTTACTTTCTAGTTTCTAGTTACTAGAGTTCCTCTTTGGTATTGCCCACTGCAATTCCCACATCTGCATGTACACTTGAAAATAAGTCTGAAATACTTTCAATATATATGCATATATACATATAAATGAATATTACTTCATTTAGTCCAGTGTAGTCTTTAAACCTTCTACAATTTCATACCCCTCAACTTTTCTGATTCTAAGCAAAAAAGAGAAGTCTTTTAAATATCAAAGGGAGACTATCCCCTGTTGTCCCTTTAGTATCTTTACCTTTTGTTACTCCCTGTGAAATTTCTTAGAGTACTTTTTTATCTCAGTAAGAGAAAAGATAGGGGCACCTGGGTGGTTCAGTGGGTTGAGCCTCTGCCTTCAGCTCGGGTTGTGATCTCAGGGTCCTTGGATTAAGCCCTGCGTTGGGGTCTCCGTTGGGTGGGGAACCTGCTTCCCCCTCCCCTGCCTGCCTCTCTGCCTACTTGTGATCTCTGTCAAATCAATAAATAAAATCTTTAAAAAAAAAAAAAAAGGAGAAAAGATAGGAGATGGATTTTTTTGTTTTTGTTTTTATTTTTGGCGCAGACTGGTAAAGTAGAAAACCCACATGGCCACAGCAGCAAGAAAGCTAGGGATACCAAACCCAGGGACAGAAGATAAAGATGGACAGGATGCTAGTCCAGGCTGAAAGATGTTCGGCTTGCTATTCCCTGGACCCGGTGAATTGGCCTTCTGTCCCCTGTCCAACTCAGAAAAGAAAAGCTATCACCAGTCACTGACAGAGACCAGACTCCTGCTTAGGCTGTTTCACATTAGTAGAAGCTTAATAAATATTTGGTGGCATATTTAGAACATTAGAACAGACAAGTGTGAAGCACCTAAAAGAAATAAATTAGCTATTTGAGGAGTGGGGTAAGAAGGGGAGGAATCACTCTCCTTAAATGGATGTCCTTAAGGAATAAACATCTAGCTCTTAATTTTAGTCTCCTAGCAGACAGATATCCTAGGAAGTTTTACTACTGTCTGGCATGCCACTATCTTGTAAGTCCAATAAATGGGAATGTGAGCTCATGCCCTAGGCAGTAACACATAAACACTGATGAAAGGGAATGATGAAGCAAATTAATACAGGAGATCACAGGCTAGACAAATTCCTACCACAGTCTCTACAATCAAAAGAAGTTGTAACAAATTAATGAAAATCAATTATCACTCCTTTTAATTATAGGCGTAAAAGAATTTTTAAAGTTCTAAGAGTATTACACTTGGGAGATAAAGGCAAGTATCTAGGAGAGTGAAGTGCTATTCAAGAAAACAAAAATAATAAGGCTATTATTAGTAGCAGCTAGTTTTAATTTTTAGTGTTGTTACATTTTCCTATCCTAAGAAAAATAAAACAGAAGCAAGTGAGCATTTTTTAGTAGTAAAATGGATTTTGAGGATCCAAGTTTAGGAGTCAGTATGCCAACAGAAAGAACAAACTAGTTTCACACGCCAGCCCAGGTGGAAGAGATGGACTAATAACGAGGCTCCCGTTCAAGAAGAAAAGGATTAAAACCACGGTAATGAGATTAAAAACTAATCAATCAAACAAACAAAAAACACAATAAGAGGACTGAGCCCCATTGCAAGCCGGGCTGCTACACTAAGCATGTTGATTATTCCAAAGATGCCCTGAGATCCAACCCAACCCTTCTGGCTTCTGCCAGAGAAGCACAGTTAACAGTCAAGTCAAGTTCCAAGAATAGTCATGACATACCATCCCCTTCTAACTGCAGTTATCCTCAGGGAGACTGCGGGTCTTGGGAACTAGATTGTGCTGGGACTAATGGCACAATCACTGAAACCCAAATAAAGAGAAACCTTAAATTTAATAGCAATGCATTCATTTAATAGCAATTACCTCATGTAATTTATTGGGCGTGGAGAGAATAAGCTACAACTGTTACCTCTTTCACAAATCTTACTTTCAGGGGCTATCTGAAGAACAATTAACTACTAAAATCAACTTTGAAAATACTTAAGTAACAAGGTGGCCTTTTCACGGCAATGTTGGGGTAGACTGTTACATATTACAGGTTACATAACCAGTTTAAAAGTGGCTTTTAGGGAAGAAGGGCTATTCACAGTGTTCTCCCAATTCAGGCATCAGAGCCAAGGGGAAATTTTCTGCTAAAACTTCTTTCCCATAACCCATTAGGACCTACTGGGGCATCATGGCCTTCTAAAAGGATGCCTGTAACACAAGATACGAGATACACAAGACTTCCAGCCTCCCAACTCATTGTACCTATAATGTATTTTGGTATGTAATTTAGGTGCCATGCAAATATACTTAGTTACATATCATCATCATATAATTACACAGAATGGAATACAATTTTGGCAACAAAAGGTTCAAGTTCCAACATGCCACTGAAAGCAACAACTGTACTACCAAGCTGATACTGACTTAAGTTCTTGCTCATATGTCAACTAAATATACTTCTGTTTCAAGATTTCCGGGGTTTTTTAAATTTTATTTATTTGAAAGATCACAAGTAGGCAGAGAGGCAGGCAGAGAGAGAGAGTGGAGGAAGCAGGCTCCCTGCTGCGCAGAGAACCGGATGTGGGGCTCAATCCCAGAACCCTGGGATCATGACCTGAGCCGAAGGCAGAGGCTTTAACCTACTGAGCCATCCAGGCGCCCCACAAAATTTCCATTTTTTATTATGAGAACTACTTTTCTTTCAGATTTGAAATTTGCAGTTATCCTTGATTTCATTCTCGCCCTTATCTCAAGTTTTCATTAAGCATCTAGAAATAATTACCTTTATGCAAATTGTTCTACACTCTTAAAAATAACCTTTCTTATAATTATTTTATTATACTATTCTAAATATATTATATAACATCTATAATATATGTAGTTACATATATAAATCATATAACATGATAACATATAAACTATATATAAATACAGTACATATTTTTATATATATCACTATGTAGACTAGTGGATAGCAAAACTTTTTGTGACATAAATTGGGCAAAAAACAAATTTTCACCCAAGTTATGGTTTTTATATCCATACAGTACAAATTAATAAAAGCTTATGATATTTCAATGTAGCTGTACCTTGAAAAGTCTTTGATAAACTCTGGAAAGTAGCTCATTTATAATGGAATAAAAATTAAAATGTATTTGGAGATTTGCATACACTTGTATCACCAGGCATATAAAGGTGCTGCCTCCCACTATACAGTCAAATTGCTCGTTAAAAAGGGGGGAGAGAAGAAAAGAACTGCAAACCAGGGGCACCTCAGTGGCTCAGTCGTTAAGCGTCTGTCTGCCTTCAGCTCAAGTCATGATCCCAGGGTCCTGGGATCAAGCCCTGCATTGGGCTCCCTGCTCTGCAGGAAGTCTGCTTCTCCCTCTCCCACTCCCCCTGCTTCTGTTCCCTCTCTCGCTGTGTCTCTCTCTGTAAAATAAATAAATAAAATCTTAAAAAAAAAAGAAGAACTGCAAATCATGGCAATTCATTATAGTATCATAGAATTTTAGAGATAGAAGACATGATTATCTAATTCAAGCTCCAGTTTTAACAATGAGGTAACTGAAATACAAAGACAGGTTAAGAGAGATTCATCCAAGGTATACATAACTAGCTAAAGATGTTGTAGGCAGAATTCCCTTTTAAGAATCCCAGGATATCGCAGGTAGGAATGTAAAATGGTATAGTCCTTGTGGAAAAGTTTGGTGATTTCTCAAAAACTAAACACAGAATTATCAAATGACCCAACAATTCCACTCCCAGATATATACTCAAAAGAACCCAGAATAGAGATTCAAACAGAAGCTAATATGCTAATGTTAACTGTAGACTATTCCCAATAGTCAAAAGGTGGAAACAACCCAAGTGTCCACGGAGAAATGAATAAACTGTTGTCTATGCATACAATAGAATATTATTCAGCCATAAAAAGGAATGAAGTTCTAGGGCGCCTGACTGGCTCAGTCAGAAAGCATGTGATGCTTGATCTCAGGGTTGTGAGCTGGAGCCCCACACTGGATGTAGAGATTACTTAAAAACTTTAGGGGCATCTGGGTAGCTCAGTCAGTTATGGGTCTGCCTTTGGCTCAGGAGCCAGGGGTCAGGCTCCCTGCTCAGCAGGGAGTCTGCTTATCCCTATCCCTGTGCTGCTCCCTCTTGCTTATGCACACTGGCTCTCTCTCTCTCTCTCCCTGTCAAATAAATAAATAAAATCTTTAAAAAAAAAATAATAGGGGCACCTGGGTGGCTCAGTTAAAAGCCTCTGCCTTCGGCTCAGGTCATGATCTCAGGGTCCTGAGATCGAGCCCCGCATCGGGCTCTCTGCTCAGTGGGGAGCCTGCTTCCCCTTCTCTCTCTGCCTGCCTCTCTGCCTACTTGTGATCTCTCTGTCAAATAAATAAAATCTTTTAAAAAAAAATAATAAAACTTTAAATTTAAAAAAGAAAGACAAAGTTCTGGTACATGCCATTACATAGTGAACCTTGAAAATTGTGCTAGTCAAATAAACTAAAGACATTTATGTGAAATATCTAGAATAGTCAAATTCTTAGAGACAGAAAGTAGATTCAAGGTTCCCAGGAACTGGGAGGAGAGACGAATGGGGACACATTTTGTTTGGATTGTTTGAAAAGGTTTGCAAATAGATAGTGGTAATGGTTGCATTACATTGTAAATGTCCTTAATGCCAGTCAATTGTATACTTAAAAATGGTTAAAATGGAGAATTTTTTGTACATATTTTAAAACAATACAAAATTGTTTTAAGAGTAAGTCCCATAAAACCTTATCTGCTGTAGGCAGGTAGCTCTAGCACAGAAAAGTGAATCTACACCAGGAAAAAAAGTTACTAGAAATGTCTTCAATGCCACATGCTAATTTTAATTTTTAAAAATTATGTAAATAAATCTCAATAAATTGGGGGTTTCACACATTGCTATTTACATAATAAATCTCTCGTTAGGTTCATGACAAAAAAATCCAAGACATGTTTAGTATGCCTGCAGTTTCCTTAACTATTGTTTCACTTAAATGATTTCACACTAAAATCAGAAACAGAGAAAGTGAAACTTACAGTAAAATGACGAAGATTCTGGAAGCTAAATAGGAAGAACATCTAAAATAAAGCCTACTCATACAAACAAATAATGTGTCACCCACTAAGTCATTAATTCTAAGGAATACACAAATCACACAACTTTTGATGTCAAGAGTAAGAAAAGGGGCATCTGGGTAGCTCAGTCAGTTTAGCGCCCAACTCTTCATTTCAGTTCAGGTCATGATCTCAGGGTCATGATATCAAGTCCCACCTCAGGCTCTGTGCTCAGCACAGAGTCTGCTTAAGATTCTTCCTCCTTCTCCCACTCCCCCAGACTTGGACACGTAACTTTCTCTCTCTAAAATAAATAAATCTTTAAAGTAAGAAAGAAAAGCAATAGTGATAAAAGAGAGAGTGGAAATTAGGAAA
The DNA here is from genome assembly GCF_010015895.1 of Lontra canadensis. Lineage (NCBI taxonomy): Eukaryota > Metazoa > Chordata > Mammalia > Carnivora > Mustelidae > Lontra > Lontra canadensis. The sequence continues at coordinate 766,290 of NW_022631018.1, forward strand.
CAGAAATGCATTAACAATAGTTAAATCTTAAGTAGGAACAATTCAACAACTCACCAATTTAAAATGTGCAAACTCACTTCAAGATAAAAACCTTTTTGCACAGCAAAGAAAACAGTCAACAAACCCAAAAGAATGGGAGAAGATACTTGCCAATAACATATCAGATAAAGGGCTAGTATTGAAAATCTATAAAGAACTTATCAGGGGCACCTGGGTGGCTCAGTTGGTTAAGCCACTGCCTTTGGCTCGGGTCGTGATCAGGACAGAGTCCCACATTGGGCTCCCAGCTCCATGGTAAGTCTGCTTCTCCCTCTAATCTTCTCCTCTCTCACGCTCTCTCTCTCTCTCTCTCTCAAATAAATAAATAAAATATTTTTAAAAATTAAAAAAATAAAAAACTTATCAAACTCAACATCCAAAAAACAAATAATCCAATCAAGAAATTGAGAGATGACATGAACAGACATTTCTGCAAAGACGACATATAAATGGCCAACAGACACACGAAAAAATGCTCAGTATCACTCAGCATCAGGGAAATCCAAATCAAAACCACACTGCCACATGTTAATACCAATCAGTATGGCTAAATAAAATCAGAACGGCTAAAATAAATAAATCAGGAAACGACAGATATGGTAAGGATGTGGAAAAAGGGGAAATCTCCTACATTGTTGGTGGGAATGAAAGCAGAATGCAAGCACTCTGGAAAACAGTATGGAGGTTCCTCAAAAGCCCAGCAATTGCACTACTGGGTATTTACCCCAAAGAAACAGATGTAGTGATCTGACAGGTTACCTGCACCCTAATGTTTATAGCAGCAATGTCCACAATAGCCAAACTATGGAAAGAGCTCAGATGTCCACTGACAGATAAATGGATAAAGAAGATGTGGTATGTACATACATGCGCACACATGCACGTAAGCATGCAAGCGTGCAAGAATTTTATGCAGCCGTCAAAAAAATGAAATCTTGGGGCACCTGGGTGGCTCAATGGGTTAAGCCTCTGCCTTCAGCTCAGGTCATGATCTCAGGGTCCTGGGATCCAGCCCTGCATTGGGCTCTCTGCTCAGCAGGGAGCCTGCTTCCTCCTCTCACTCTGCCTGCCTCTCTGCCTACTTGTGATCGCTGTCAAATAAATAAATAAAATCTTTAAAAAAAAAATAAAATCTTGCCATCTGCAACAACATGGATGGAATGGGGGGATTATGCTAAGTGAAATGAGTCAATCAGCAAAAGACAATTATCATATGATCTCACTGACAGGCAGAATTTAAGAAATAGGGCAGAGGATCATAGGGGAAGAGAGGAAAAAAATGAAACAAGACAAAACCAGAGAGGGAGACATACCATAAGAGACCCTTAATCTTAGGAAACAAACTGAAGAGTTGCTGGAGGGGGAGCTGGGTGATGGACACTGGGGTGGGTATGTGTTGTGGTGAGTACTGTGAATTGTGTAAGCCTGACGAATCACAGACCTGTGCCCCTGAAACAAATAATACATTAAATATTAATAAAAAATAAAATATCAAAAAAGAAAAGAAAAGAAAATGTGCAAACTCAAATGTACTGATCTAGAAGGGTATCTTGTCCAGCTATTTAAATGCTCAAATAATTCCTCTACAGGAAATTAAGTGTGAAATTCTAATTTTTGTACCCAACATCCCAATCCCCCAATAAGCAAAACCACCATGATGTATGATGTATGATATATACTCATTAAAATACTGATTATTTCACAAGTTAAGATACCATGTAATTTTCACTTAGGAAGGCCAAAAAAAATAAATAAAAAGGGCAGGAATACTGAACACATAACATTACATAATATAAACATCAGGAAACAAGAACGACAGCTAACTTAAAAACTTATTTTAATAATAGAAGATGCCTATGAAGAATAGGCCAAGAGCTATGGTGTACTAAGGAAAATAACACATGGTACCTGGCCCTCAAGTGTGTCATACACTTATGAGAGAAACAAAGAAGTCAATCAGCTACCATATACACAGATGTGGCCTGAATGTTTTGATATCATAGAACAAGAGTGCTTACTAGCATAAACAAAAGCAAAGAAGGCCTCTTGATAAAGGATTCTTGGCCTGAGTCTTTATTAAAGAGTTAGCCATGGAATAAAAGTTAGCAGGTAAAAAACTACAGCTTCAAGATACAGACACAAATAGAGACAGAGAGAGAGAGAGAGATTCATTCTCTCCAGAAGTATTTCTGGACCATGTATGTGCCAGGCACAGACCGCACTGATGGAACTAAACAGATTTTAGTGCGGCTGGAACCTAGAGAGCACCTATGAGAGAAGGCAGGCACCAGATCATGAGAGCCTTGGATGGCGCTCTGCTAAGGAGTTTAGACATCATCCTTAAGATGGTAAGAAATGAAAGTTTTTGTTTTTTTTTAAAGATCTTTATTTATTTGACACACACAGAGAGAGAGAGGGGGAGACAGCGAAAGACAGAATACAAGCAGGAGGAGTGGGAGAAGAAGAAGCAGGCTCCCCGCTGAGCAAGGAGCCCAACATAGGGCTCAATTCCAGGACCCTGAGATAACGACCCAAGCTGAAGGCAGACACCTAACCACCGAGCCACCCAGGCGCCCCAGAAATGAAAGCTCTTAAGGAAGTAACAAGATCAAAGCAGTACCACTCAGACTCTGACTCGGGCTTTCTTACACATTCTCTCCAAGGAGCTGGCGCAAAGTCTCCAGGGAGAGGGAAGAAACAAGCAGATACAACCCCCACTTCACAAATATTGTAGGAGGGAGCATCAGCTGCTAAGGTTTACCATTTCCCTAGCCTCCTGTTCTATCATCAGACTCCATTCTAGGGAGGTAAAAGGTTTCAGTACCAGTAGCAGGCAGGAGACAGAAAGTGGTAAAGGTTAAGAAAGGGGAGTTCTTCTGACCAAAGTGAATTTAAGGATCATCCATAGGAAACTATTCCTATTTTAAACAGAGTATTACAGGAACAAAATATATATAATCTAAAGCATATTAAAACATTATCTGAGAAGATGAGGAGTTTGATGTCGTGTGCCTTTTACCACAATTAAAAAAAAGAAAAAAGGGGCGCCTGGGTGGCTCAGTGGGTTAAAAGCCTCTGCCTTCGGCTCAGGTCATGATCTCAGGGTCCTGGGATCGAGCCCTGCATCAGACTCTCTGCTCAGCAGGGAGCCTGCTTCCCTTCCTCTCCCTCTGCCTGCTTGTGATCTGTCAAATAAATAAATAAAATCTTTAAAAATATATTTAAAAAAAAAGAAAAAGAAAAAAAGCCTGAAATTTAGGCAACCTATTTTCATACTCTGGCAAACATTAAAAATGGTAAGTTCATATTATATTTAATTACAATTCCTTCATTCTTCCTTCACATTTAAAGAACTCTTCAGGGGCACGCGCCTAGGTGGCTGGGTGGGTTAAGCCGCTGCCTTTGGCTCGGGTCATGATCTCAGGGTCCTGGGATCAAGTCCGCATCAGGCTCCCTTGCAGGGAGCCTGCTTCCCTCTCTCTCTCTCTCTCTGCCTGCCTCTCTGCCTACTTGTGATCTCTCTCTGTCAAATAAATAAATAAAATCTTTAAAAAAAAAAAAAAAAAAAGAACTCTTCAAAAATCTACCCCAAACACAAAACTAAATTGTATAATGAACACAAAGAAAAAGAATAATTACTATCTTGCTGGGGGACAGAAGACAATCATATCCCAAACAGACGTTATCTAAGAGCCAAGTATCCTTTCCAAGAGATCTTGCAATGGTGCAAACTGCCTCCATAAGAATGCACATGGCTTTGGGCAGACACATTTGACAGCACAGCTGTCTTTCCAGGCACGCTGCTGAAAGAATAGTACACTCCTACTTGTCCTGTCCTCTAGGCACCTTAAGTCTCCTTACAAAAGGAGGTTTAAACAAAACTGTCATACTTACGCCTCTAATATGTGTGTGTGTGTGTGTGTGTGTTCAGTTAGGTCAGTTAGATAATATCAGAAGCAATAAACCCTTTAACATCACCCTTACCGTAAAGTTAGTCTCTGAAGACTTCTGAACAAAATAAATTTTGTTCATGTACATTTATAAACTCTTGACTTGAGGTTGCCCTTTAGTTTCAAAGGGAAGGTAATAAGCCACTAGTTTTCAGAAAATTGATACAGTACGGTAGAGGAGTGCATATTGAGAATCAGAGTAACAGAGTTGTGAGTCCTAACTTTGTGACCTTGGGGCAACTGTCCAACCTCTCTGAGCTTCAGGTTTTCATCAAACATGAATAATGATGCTTACACTAGTTACATTACAGAGTTGCTTGAAGATCAAAGAACTAAATGTAACCTTACCTTATCCACACACTGCAATGCACCCTTCTCAGCAATTTCAGTTTCATGCAACCACTTTTGAATACATCTTCTATCCTATTAGTTCACTCCCTCTCGTACAGGAGCTCCTGCCATCATCTGATCCCAGCAGAACCTCAAATCTACTGACCCAACCATCTTTCCACTCTCCCTCCCCGCTGGAAGTCCCCTCTTCTCTCCTTACCCGGTTCAAACTCCATGATGCATCATTCTGATCATCCACTCCTCTCACTGGACATGCTCACTTTGCAAAACCGCAATCCTGCTTAAATTCAATTCTCTGTTCTCCTACTACTCAAGGAGAGTACTGGAGCAAAAAAGCACACAACCAAGCTGAATGGCCTCTTTTAACTCATGACCTTTAACCTCAACTGAGCCCAGAGTTCTGCCTGGTAATCATAATCTATTTCCCTAGCCCATGCACTCTCCCACTTCTCTAAACACTTACATGCTCTCTCCTCTTCTCAAACTTCTAGTATCTTCTTCCATGCCCTTTCCCACTCTCAGCTGATGACTTGCTTAGAAAATTAAAGCAGTCAGAAGAGGATTTCCAGGAATTATCATCGCACCCACCCACCATACCAGCATCTAACTGCACCCATATGTTCTGCCTTCCTTCTTGTTATGATAAATGAACTACTATATCTTTTCTCTGTCTAACCCCTTCCCTCCTGTACAAGCTCCAATCCCTACCACCAGCAATTCTCCTCCTCTTCTGTATCATCAGCTTTTTTCCTTCCCTTTTTCCCCTCTCTACCACATCACTTCCATGAGCATACAAAATACCTATGAAAATGCTGTAACTCCTATCACAAAAACCGTGTGAGCAGAAACAATGCCAGGTAGAACTAAAAAGAAACACAAAGCAAAATGAAAACAGGCCTCTGGATCTCCACATCTCTGAGCAGGAAACTGGCTGAAAGAAAAAAAAAAAATGACTCCATTGCAAACATGGGCTTCCTTCAGGGAACACTAAAGAGGACTGAACAAAGGAAGCTAAGAAGGGCTACTTAACTTTTACAATATCATACAACTAAATAAGTGGCAGAATTAGGATATGAACTCAGAAAGGCTACATTCCTTCCCCCTCCCAGGCTTTAATTCTCTTTATTTTTTTTATATAAAACTACAGTGGTGGCCAGTCCTCTACACACTCTAGTGTGGGTCTTTACAAGCTGGTTGGTGAATGCCCGATAGGGAGATTTGGTGAACATAGTCTCTTTCAGAGGTTGGGACTGGGGGTAGGGGGGATGTGAGATAGCTGTAGGTCTTAGAAATGGCATCCAAAGTGGCCTTGGCAAATTCGCCCAAAGTGACAGTGCAGCCCCTGGCCAAGGTGCAGGAGCTGTCAGTATTAGCCATCATCAGGAGTTCCTTGGGCACATGGGCTGAGACAATGCCAGTGCCTCTGGAGGCAGGGATGAGGTGCACAAGGAGAGCCACAGTGGCCGGTCACCTTGTGAGGGACAGTGTGGGGCTGGCTGATCTTGTTCCCCTTATAGTTTCACAGCACAGGGACAATGGAGAGTTTAGCCAGGATGATGGCCCCATGGATGGCAGTGGCTACCTCCCTGAAGCACTTAAGCCCGAGACCAACGTGTCCACTGTACTCTTCGATGGCAACAAATGCCTAGAACCTGGTCCTCAGGGCAGCAGGCATCTGCTTCTGCACAGGCATAATCTTCAAAACCTCATCCTTGAGGGATGCCCCAAGGAGTCAGTGATCTCAGACTCCCTGACGGGCTGGGAGAAGAAATCTCCAGGGACTTGATCTTCATGTCCTTGAACAGGTGGCCCAGACTGGTGACCCAGAACCACTCCTTGACTTCGGCTAGGCCTTAGCCCCTCCCCACCCACAGCCAAGACTCATCCTGGATGCCGCTATGTCGGACTCCCACTGCAGCCCCCACACCCACCCTGGGTCTCTGGGCCCTTCTGCAGCACCAGCATCATCCACAGATTGGTGTTTTCTAGGAGAAGAAAAGGTCTACATTCTTAACACACATTATCTCATTAAACCTTTACAATGCTGTGACATAAGCACTGTTATTACTCCCATTTTACAAATGGGAAAACTGACTTAGTGATTTAATATACATTTAATACTCAGTGATTTAATACACATCCAAAATGTATTTGTTTAACAACTACACTATATTCAGAATTGAGGTAAAACTTTCAAAACAAAAAGATACACAGGGGGACGCCTGGGTGGCTCAGTTGGTTGGACGACTGCTTTCAGCTCAGGTCATGATCTCGGAGTCCCGGGATCCAGTCCCGCATCGGGCTCCCAGCTCCTCGGGGAGTCTGCTTCTCCCTCTGACCTTCTCCTCGCTCATGCTCTCTCTCACTGCCTCTCTTTCAAATAAATAAATAAAATCTTTAAAAAAAAAAAAAAAAGATACACAGGATATATATTTACAGTCCTCTTAAGTATGCTTTTACAAAAAAATTACTCCATCAAAATTTTATTCTTAAGGGCCTCATTACCTCAAAGCTTTGGAAACTAAGTATTTTATTGGGAGTTAATAAAATTTGTTTCTACAAATCTGTAAAAATTTGGCTTGCTAAATAATCACGTCAAAAAGAGTTTAAGCGGGTGGCGCCTGGGTGGCTCAGTGGGTTAAAGCCTCTGCCTTCGGCTTGGGTCATGATCCCAGGGTCCTGGGATCGAGCCCTGCATCAGGGTCTCTGCTCAGCAGGGAGTCTGCTTCCCTTCCTCTCTCTGCCTGCCTCTCTGCCTACTTGTGATCTCTCTCTGTCAAATAAATAAATAAAATCTTAAATTTAAAAAAAAAGAGTTTAAGGATAAAGTTACTTAAAATTTAATAGTTGTAAAGACACTTTCTCTATTTAATTTAAACTATTAAATTAAACTGGTACTAAAAACATCCTTAGCTGTATGTTAAAATCAAGTGTCCCAAAGATTTTTACCAGCAAGACCGTAATGATCTACTTTCAGTTATTTGTACCTCAAAAAATAGCAACAAATGCCCTAAAATTTTCCATAAATCAGATATCCTATAAAGCCAAACTGGTTCTTCATATTAAAATTAGTAAGGTTTTTTTTTTTAATTTAAATTAGTCCCAGGATCCTGATCCCAGGATCCTGGGACTAATAAGCCAATTATGGCGCTCCCTAATCAGCGGGGGAGTCTGCTTTTCCCTCTGCCCTTCCCCTTACCCACGTGCACTTGTGCTGTCTCAAATACAAAAAATCTTTAAAAAATAAAAATAAAATTGGTAAGGTTCTAGAAGCTTTTAACAGATAAGTTGCCACTTATACTTTGCACACTTAACTCTTCTAAATAAATTTAACTATGAAAAATACTAATTCAAATCAAAATATATAAGGAAGCAATAAACAGTCATAAAGCTGGCAATTAAGACTGAAAGTTTAGATAACGTATTCCTACAAAATACAGGTTGACTTTCACTAACAAGACTGTTACTTGTTTTGGTAACAAGACTGTTACCTTCTTAGCAATTTAACAACAACAACAAAATTCCTGTCTTTGTTAATATACAACTAAAATAGTCAAAAAACTGTACCTCAAAAACAAACATAAGGCAAAACACTGTGGAAGAGCACTGAACTGGAAGTCAGAAGACCTGAGTTCTAATCTTTCCTCCATCGTAACTGGATATGAAAATTTATCACTGTGTTTCTACTTCTCCAACCTGTAAAAATAAGGGGCAGGGGAAGAGATCACTCTAAGGTTATTTTCAGCTCAAAAATCTTTTGATTCCATGAACCAAACTGAGGGATATATTTTGTTTTCGCATTTTAGGGACTCTAGAGAAGCGATCAAATTAACAGAAATCAAGAATAAATAATTTGCCCTTTTAGAATGTAACTACAATTATGTAGTATGCCTAAGTTGCACAAGACAGCTTTGGTATTCATTCTCAGAGTTCTTTTGGAGTGTATACGTTAAGTCATTTTAACTCTCTCACTGAACTTGACTAGATCCAGCAATTCCTTATTTAAGTTTTCCTAAACTCTCAATATGCTAGGCTCTCCCTTTAACTTTCATTTTCTATTCCTCTTCTCCTTCCAACACTATTTACATTTCTACTATATTACATTTACAATGCTTCACAGTGACCATTTTGCTTATCTACTTCCTATACCTTTACCATGCCTGGTTTTTAATGCCTCCCTTATCCATGATTTCATTTTTCTTTTTAAGACACAGTACACCTGAACACATGCAAGGGAATGGGAGAGGGTCAGGAAGAAGGAAAGAGAGAATCCCAAGCAGGCTCCACACCTAGTGAGGAGGTGGGGCTCCATGCCAGGACCCTGAGATCATGACCCTATGATCATGCCCTGAGCCATAACATGAGCCAAGATCAAGGGTCAAGTGAGCCACCAGGCAGCCCCATTTTTTTATTCAAAGTGTCCCTATGTCTATGCCCCCCCAAAGGGGGGGGCTCTGTTGACCCAGTTAGATATTAAGAGTTCTGAGATCCTCAAATTTCAGATTTATTTCCTATGATGCAACTCCTTTCCACACTATCAGACATAGCAGGTTTGCTAACAAATTCAGACATATTATTCAATCATTCAGAAGTTTAAATTTTACATGTTGACATTTTTATATTCCATTTGTTTTCATCACTAGCAACCTGCTTGCTTAAAGTCTAAGAATTTTGACTTTTAAATACTTCTCAGCATACTGATACATGCTGGAGAAACCAAAGCAGTTTCAAATTTGAAATGTTACCTAGTAAAAGTAGAGAGGAAAAAATAGCACCCAATATTTAATTTCTCAAAACTCTACCACTCAGCCTTTTTTGGAAGGCCTAAGGAATAAAAATTTATTTCATGCTATAACTATAAAAGGTACTGAAGATTCTTTTAGGAATCTTACCACATTTCTTCAAGATCCAAGTGATACATAGGGGATCTAATCAAATTTAAATCACTACAGAGTTTTAACTATAATTCCTAAAGTTACTATTTGAAAATATAAACACTTATTATGAATTCATTTTTATTTCACACCCTGTCTTCAATGGTAGAAAGTCACATCCCCGAGAGAAATGATACCTAACTAAATTTGATAAAACCCACTGTATCTAGTACAGTGCTACATATTTGATGGCTATTTTAGACTCATGTGTCTCTCTGCTTTCATCCCTGTCCCCAAGAATTTATTCTCCACAAAGCAGTCAGACTGAAACTTTTAAATATAACCCCCATGGCCCAAGATTCCCATCCTACTCAGAATAAAGTCCTAATTCCTTAGGATGGTATGCAAGCCTTCTATAAACTGGCCCTCAGCAGTCTCCCTCATCCCACATGCAACTTTTACCTTCTTTCATTTGTTACCTTGTTTCATTTGTTAGACAGTTATTTTAGTGCCTGTCTCCACCCACTACCACTTACACAAAGGCAGGGAGTTTCATTTGTTCACTAACATACTCCCAGTGTCAAGAAAGTGCGTGGTAGGTGCTCAATAATGGTTAAATACAGGAAAATCTGAAATGCCTGACTCAAGAAGTCATGCTGTCATTATTATTCAAGCATACTAAAAAAGTCCTTTAAATAATATTTAAAGTGTTATTTAAACTAGGAATGTTGCTTGCCTCTAAGGAAGAGGACCAGGTAGCTGAAGGCAGAGAGATGCAGGGCAATTAAATGTATATACCTCTGGGGCACCTGGGTGGCCCAGTCGGGTAAGCATCTGCCTTCGGCTCAGGTCATGATCCCAGGGTCCTGGGATGGAGCCCTACATCCGGCTCCCTGCTCAGCGGGGAGTCTGCTTCTCTCTCTGCCTCTGCCTCTCCCCCTGCTTGTGTGCATGCTGACAAATAAATTAAATCTTTAAAAAAATTTTAAAAATAAATGTACACCTCTCATAATCTTGAACTGTCTTAATGTGTTAACACTATATTAATGTGCTAACTTCATTAACTGTATTAATGTGTTAACTTAAATCTTGAACTGGACCAATGTGTGATTCGTCTTAATATTTATAAAATTTCAAATTTAATAGTAATATTGTTGCTTGACTTATGTAAACACTCCAGTTCAATCCTGCATTTTCAAGATATGGAATACTGGGGTGCCTGGGTGGCTCAGTCATTAAGCATCTGCCTTCTGCTAATGTTATGATCCCAGGGTCCTTGGGTCCAGGCCTGCCCCTGCTTGGCAGGAGGCCTGCTTCTCCCTCTCCCACTCCCCCTACTTGTGTTCCCTCTCTTGTTCCTTCTCTCTCTGCCAAATATATAAAACCTTTAAGGAAAAAAAAAAAAAAAAAGATATGGACTACTACTTGCAAAAATACGGCATTCTTGGGCGCCTGGCTGGCTCAGTTGGTTAAGTGACTGCCTTCAGCTCAGGTCATGATCCTGGAGTCCCGGGATCCAGTCCCGCATCGGGCTCCCAGATCCACAAGGAGTCTGCTTCTCCCTCTGACCTTCTCCTCGCTCATGCTCTCCCTGCTGTCTCTCTCTCAAATAAATAATAAAAAATAATAATAATATGGCATTCTTTATGTTGTTCTGGGATGTTTTAATATGATTCTTCAGGAATTTCTCAGAGCACAAGAAGTTTTATGCTCCTTCTTTAATGCTCCCTTTAGTCTTATATTAACTAGCAATCACCTGGTCACTAGGAATTTGTTAGCTACATTCACTACTTCACTAGTAAACAAGATAAACAGTATGATAATGCCTCTACTAATTATAGGGCTGTGTGCCAACGGTATTATCAGAAACTTTGTCATTAAAGAGAGCAATAACAAAGACTATTCCAGGACAGGCTCTAGTGTATCAGGAAGGTAAAGTCTTAGCTAATGGGACTGGGTGGGAAGAATGTTGGAAAAGGAGAAGTGGAAGCAGCTGTCACTCCCCTTATCATCACAGCTAATCCACTAGCTAACCAGAAAGTCCCTCCCAGTTCTCTTGAAAACAGTGTTCCTCTCAACAGGATAGGAAGGACACAAGAAGAAGGTTACTTACAAAAGAGGAAACCCAGCAAGATAGTGATAAACTCCTTCAAGGACCAATATTAATTCTAACAGCCTTCCAAGTAAGTACTTTCTACTTGTATTTTACCACAAAGGATGAGAATTATAAAACCAACTTGGAAAGAATAAACACTGATTTCTGCCAGCCATCCGGTAACAGACTATTATACTTCTTAATTTTCAAATTCAGATAATATTATATACTTATCCAACTCCTGTATATTAAGACATTAGGTATTACATGGTAGTATGACAAGCATAATCTTTCTGTATTTAATCACTTAAACTATATACACCTATTTCCCCATTATTTAAATAATCTCTACTATTATTACTAAAAAAAAAACTTCTCCCCCTTAAATTATTAAGAAACAGTCTACGTAGTGTTATATGAAAGAAGGAACCATTAATTACTCCCTAAACTGAAGTTAGAGAAAAAAGTTTAACAATCAACTGGAATCTGTCATATAAAACTAAGTTCAACCGTAATTTAAATAAATAAAGTTCGGACCTAAACAAAAGCACCATAAATGGTCTTTAGTTTCCTTTAAACACACACACACACACACACACACACACACACATACATTTTACTGCAAACAAAAACATATAGAAACAAAAGAGCAACTGTAGTACTCTGGACATTCTGCCTTTCCTCTATAGCCAAAATATAACAAAACATGAACCAGTCATAGTTCAATGTATTGATCAGTCACTGTATACAAGAGGGAGATTACTAATCAGACTTAGTAGTTACAGAACTAATTAAGAAAAATGGCTCATAGGACTATTCTGGCTCTCATTATACCACAGGTATGTACAGCTAGCATCAAGGTCATGCCAGTCATCTATCCAGAAGCACAACCAAAGAGCCGTATTATCCCCACATTCTCTAGCTCTCTCCCCATTTTGCTAGGGAAAGAGAGATAAAACAAAAAAATATGGAATCAGAATGTCAAATAAAATGCTTCCACCCAATACTGTTATTTCTTTAATACCCTGTAAAGGTATCACCCAAACTCTAATCAAAACAAACTTACTGAATAATTCCTTCACTGCTTTATTTTCTGAGCAAGATTAAATAAACTTTTTCTTTTCTTTTCTTTTTTTTTAAGATTTTATTTATTTTTCAGAGAGAGAGGGAGAGAGCACAAGCAGGGAAGTGGCAGGTACAGGGAGAAGCCGGCTCCCTGCTGAGCAAGAAGCCTGATGGGGGACTTGATCCCAGGATTCTGGGATCAGGACACAAGCCAAAGACAAATGCCTGACTGACTGAGCCACCCAGGTGTCCCTAAATATACTTGTTCTTATCCCAGCCTGCCTTTCCATTTTCTAAATCATGCTGTCATGATGGCACATGATATCACCCATTTGTTGGGTTTATAAATAGTAGAAATCAGGTAAATTGAAGAGTTAAATCAGAAAAGTCACTTAACCTAAAGATATTTGTGTGCACAGAGAAGTCATGTACATCCTATGCAGAAAATGCATACAATCCTGTAATAGACAAAATTTTTTAAATGAATCTAGAAAAAAACAATAAACTTTTGGTTAACTGAAGTACTTCTGAAACATTAAGTCTGATAACCTTTTCCTAATTCAAGAGACTAAATTTTTTGAGACTAAATTTCTTGAAAGTTTGCTATTTTTTTTTATTTTTTTTATTAATACATAATGAATTATTAGCCCCAGGGGTACAGGTCTGTGAATTGCCAGTAAACTTTGCTATTTAAAAAAAAAAGAACTCAATTTTTTATATTTTTCTTGAGAGTATTAAATAATTGCACTGTGTCTACTTAAATTACCAGAGAAAAATCAAGATAATACTAAATTCTGTTGAATGCCTTTAATAGCAGCACCAATGGTCCTGTGTTACGTGTAGCTAAGGTCATATTTCATTTCTAAGTTAAGAGATTAAAAGATCATATATCATACAATGAAGAAAATTTTAACTCAAACCAAATACCACCTTTTTTGCCTTTCCAAGGAAAAGCACAATTTGAAAATAAATGAGAAAACTTTCCGGTACTAAGAAATAAAAATAACCAGTTTTTTCTGAAGTGCTCAAAGAATTAAGTTTAAGGGACTACCATCAGAAAAACTGGCCAACAAATCACACTGAGTTTCCACACTTCAAAAATGCAGCAAATTCCATTATCTCATTTATATGTGGACTCTAAAATAGTCAAACTCAGAAACAAAGAGTAGAATGATGGTTGTTCTGGGGAGAGGAAGGGAATGAGGACATGCTGGTCAAAGGGTACAAAGTTTCAGTTATGCGAAATGAGTAAATTCTGGAGAACCGTTGTCTAGTATGGTGACTATGCTTAATAAAATGTGTCATATACCCGAAATTTGCTGAGAGTAGGTCTTACCAAAAAATAAAAAAAAGCAAATGATTAGCTTGTGTTCACTTCACAATATATATGTATATCAAAACATGTTGTATTGTCAACATACATCAAAATATAAACATACAACTTGATATTTTATTTATTTGAGAGCGAGCGAGCGTGTGGGCACATGAGCAGGGGGAGGGGAAGAGTGAGAGAGACAAGCAGACTCCCTGCTGAGCATCCATCCAGGATCCAGGGATCACTGCCTGAGCTGAAGGCAGACACTTAACTGACTGAGCCACCCAGACGCCCACAACTTGATGTTCTAATCAAATGTATACAATTCCTATTTGTCAACTATACCTTTAAAAAGTTGGAAAAATCCTGCAAATTCTTCCACAGGTAACTATTATGGTTAAATTAATAGCCCAAACCAGACCGAAAAGTCTTTTTTTTTTTTCCCCATATAAGCAAATAGGAAAGTAGTAATTTTTATAAAGAGTAGGTAATTTTAAAGACTTGTTTTTTAATTTCTTTATTTGACAGAAAGAGACACAGGGAACACAAGCAGGGTGGGTGGGAGAGGGAGAAGCAGACTTACCACTGAGCAGGGAGCCCGACGTGGGGCTCTAGGACCCCAGGATCATGACCTGAGCTGAAGGCAGATGCTTAACGACTGAGCCACCCAGGCACCCCAAACAGGAGATAATTTTAAAACTCTGTATAGTGGCAACTGGATTTTCTTTCTAAGTCCTGGAGTATCCCCTAGTGGACTGGTAAGGAACAAGTTTTTTTTGCTTATTAAATTGAACTTTAAATCTCTGATAGTAACAAATTCACTAAAAGTACTAATCCCCAAAGCATGTATTTTTCCAATCTTCTATAATAATTTCCTAATAACTTAAAAGAAAGGAAATTATTTTGGAAATTACTCATACCATCTCAGTGATCTGCAAGTCAACAAGAAATTACGAATATCGAGTAGAGTGTTTCCCAAAGAGCCAGAGGTCACCAGAAATGAATCTGAGAAACTATGAAAGGGGTTTGAAAATGATTCTTTTACATACTATGTAATTTCTGAAAACAAGTGGAAATTTGAAGAATGACTAAAAAATAAATTTTAAGGCATCAACAACCTATACACAAATAAAAACAAAACAATGACTATTTCATGTTTTTGCAAGCAAGCAAAATCTACTAAATACAAAGTACACAAAATCTTTCAATCATACTTGAATGCACTGAAAACAATGCTATCCTCCTTCTTCCATCCACACCATCTTTACACATTCTGTTCCCCCTATCTAAGACACTCTTCCCCACTCCGACCCATGGACCTAATTAATGGCTACCCACCCTTCAAACCTCAACTAAATCAACACTAACCTCCCTGACTAGATACAATTCTATTACTGCTTCTCATAACATTATGTACCTCAACTTTTACTGATTTATTTAAGTAATGTCTGCTTGTTTTATTACAGGGTTATTTAGAGAATCTATTATCTTACAGGGCTGTTGGGACAATTTAGTAACACCTCTGTAAACCACCTTTTAACAATGCCAGCCATCATGTAAACACTATTAGTACTGGCCCCATTAAACCTGTCAGAAATAAAACGTGCTTCTGTCATTTAAGGTTATTCCTTAGAGTTTTATTCTGTTGTTAAAAACCACTTTTTGGGGGCACATGGGTGGCTCAGTCAGTTAAGCCTCTGCCTTCAGTTCAGGTCATGATCTCAGGATCATGGGATCAAGTCCCACATCAGGCTCTCTGCTCAGTGGACAGCCTGCTTCTCCCTCTACCTTGCATTGTACTCTTATGCTTTCTCTGGCTCTTGTGCTCTCTCTCTGGAAAATAAATAAACAAAATCTTTAAGAAAAAGACAAGAAAACAGTATGGCAGCTGCTCAAAAGATTAAAATACAATTACTATGCGATCCAACAATTCCACTCTGGATATATAACCTGAAGAAATTAAAGCAGGGCTCAAAGAGACATCTGTATACATTATGTTCACAGCAACATTATTCACAATAGTCAAAACGTGGAAGTAACCCAAATGGTCCATTGATAGATGAATAAATAAAATGTGGTACACACATACAATGAAATATCATTCAGCCATAAAAAGGAAATTCTGAACATGCTACAACATGGATGAACATTGAGGACATCATGTTAAATGAAATAAGCCAATCACAAAGGGACTAATATTGTATAATTCCACTTTATGGTACTTAGTGTAGTCAAATTCATAGTGGTTGCCAAGGACCAGAGGAAGGGGCAATAGGGAGTTATTTTGTTTAAAAGGTACAGAGTTTCAGTTTTGGAAGATGGAAAGAGTTTTGGGGATGGATGGTGGTGATGGTTATACCATGTGAATATAATAATGCCCTCAAATGTATATTTTTAAATGATTAAAATTGTAAATTTTATGTGTATTTCACAATTTTCTTAAAAAGCCAGATATTTTAAGGAAAATCAAATAGAACTTGCAGAAATGCAAAATATATTAACTAAAATGAGAAGTTAAATGGATAGATTAAACAGCAGATCAGACCAGCTAAAGGCCACTCTGAAGAAATACACAAAATGCAGCAGTGATACAACAAATGAAAACATGGGACAGCAGTTAAGCAACATGAGGACAAAACGAAAAGTCCAACATAGGTCTAAACAAGATTCAAGAAAAGAGTAGAGAAAATGGGAAGGAGGCAATATTTGAAGATATAATTGCCGAGACTTCTCCAGAATTGAAGTTTTAGGAAGTACAAATAACCACTAGTAGGATAAACAGTAAGATATCTATACCTAGTTACTTAGCAGTGAAAATGCAGATTAAGGACAAAAAGATTTGTAAAACCACAGCATAGAAATGACACTGTCTCTAAGAAGGATAATTATACTGACAGCTAAATTCTCAACAGCAATAATGGAACCCAGAGGGTAATAACATACTGAAAAAGATGAACACTATATCATCAGACAAGCTTCACAGTTGTGCAATTTAGCCTACATGACTCTGAGACCTCCTGTGGACCAACAGAAAAGAAACTCTCATCCCCATGTTGTAATGAACTACAGACCTTCCTCAACTTAAGATGGGGTTACATCCCAACAAAACCATTATAAGTGGAAATACTTTAAGATGAAAATGCACTTAATACACTTAACCCACCAAACATCACAGCTTAGCCTAGGCTACCTTAAACATCCTCAGAATACTTACATTAGCCTACATTTAGGAAAAATCATCCAACACAAAGCCTATTTTATAATAAAGTGTTGAGCAGCTCATGCAATTTATGGAATAATGAATGTACTCAAAGCGACGAACAGGCTATATGGGTACAGAATGGTTTTAAGGGTACCATCAACTGTTTACCCTCCTGATACATCACTGACAGAACTCTGTGGCTCGGCTCACTGCCACTGCCCAGCATCAAAAAAGTATCATACTGCATATCAAATTCAAAATTTGCAGTATGGTCTCTACTGAATGGTATCATTTTCGCACCATGGTGAAGTTGAAAATCATAAGTCAAGTCATCATAAGTCAGGGATCATCTGTATTTCTTCACCTGATGTGCATATCCAAATCACAAGGGAGGTTGTTTTTTCTTCAGAATACACCTGTTTGGTTCAGTAGGAACATTTTTTTTAATATTCTAGAGGTGATTTTATATACACTCCTCATTAAGGAATGAGAAGAGAAAGAGGAAAAGGAGAGAGAGGAAATATGATAAAAACAACTGAGACAAAGTATTAACAATTGGGGAATCTGGGCAAAGAGTAAATGAGGGCTCTTAATGTTTTTCTTGCAACTCTTCTATAATCTTGAAACTTTCAAAATAAGTTATTTTTTAATTTTTTTTTAAGTAAGCTCCACGCCCACCAATGTGGGGCTTGAATTCACAACCCTAAGATCAAGAGTTGCATGCTACACCAACTGAGCCAGTGAAGCACCCCTAAAAGTTATTTTAAAAAAATATAGATGCAGTACCAGAATTATACAATTCTGGGGTTGGGTTTTTTTTTTCTGTTTTTTAAAGATTTTATTTATTTGACAGAGATCACAAGTAGGCAGAGAGGCAGGCAAAGAGAGAGGAAGGGGAGCAGGCTCCCTGCTGAGCAAAGAGCCCGATGCGGGGCTTGATCCCAGGAGCCTGGGATCATGACCAGAGCCGAAGGCAGAGGCTTAACCCACTGAGCCACCCAGGCAGCCCTACAATTCTGTTTTAAAATGCCACTATCGGGGTTAAGCCTCTGCCTTCACCTCAGGTCATGATCTCAGGCTCCTGGGATCAAGCCCCACATCGGGCTCTCTGCTGAGCAGGGAGCCTGCTTCCTCCCTCTCTCTGCCTGTCTCTCTGCCTACTTGTGATCTCTGTCAAATAAATAAATAAAATCTTTTTTTAAAAAAGGGGGGGGCGGGGGCACCTGAGTGGCTCAGTGGGTTAAGCCTCTGCCTTCGGCTCAGGTCATGATCTCAGGGTCCTCGGATTGAGCCCCGCATCGGGCTCTCTGCTCAGCAGGAAGCCTGCTTCCCCCCTCTCTCTGCCTGCCTCTCTGCCTACTTGTGCTCTATCAAATAAATAAATAAAATCTTTAAAAAAAAAAAATGCCACTATCTTTGGAGCGCATGGGTGGCTCAGTAGATTAAGCCTCTGCCTTCGGCTCAGGTCATGGTCTCAGGCTCCTGGGATTGAGTCCAGCATCCCGCTCTCTGCTCAGCAGGGGGCCTGCTTCCCCCCCCCCCGAATAACCCCCACTTTTGCCTGCCTCTCTGCGTACTTGTGATCTCTCTCTCTCTGTCAAAAAAAAAAAGTCACTATCTTTATAAACACTGATTCTAAAAATTCTAATAAGGTAATATGCCCATAAATTAATCTGAATTGTCCATTACCTGGAATAATTCATGGTAAGAAAAGAGAGGTTTGTGTGTTTAGTCAGTTATTATTAAAACACACTAACTTCTTTAAAAAAAAAAAAAAAAAAAAAAAAAAGGATGCCGGGTGGCTCAGTCGGTTAAGCGGCTGCCTTCGGCTCAGGTCATCATCTCAGCGTCCTGGGATCGAGTCCCACATCCGGCTCCTTGCTCTGCAGGGAGCCTGCTTCTACCTGCCACTCTGCCTGCCTATACTCTATCTCTCTGACAAATAAATAAATTATTTAAAAACACACACACACACACACACACACACTAACACACAGCTGTCAACTAATTCATGACAACCTCACCATAAAGGTATGGAAAACATTCATAATGTTTCTGTACTTCTCAGCCCCTTCTTTATTTTGTACTTAAGATATTCTTAGTTTTTTTTTCAAGTTTTTAATTCCAGTTAGTTAACATAAAGTGTTATATTAGTTTCAGGTGTACAATACAGTAATTTTACTGTTCCATACAACACAACACTCTGTGCTCATCACCCGAAATTCTTAGTTCTTAAGATATTCATAGCTCTTATATATATATATATATATTCATAACTCTTAAAATAAACCAAGAAAAGTTCCACTGGGCAATTTCAGAAATAAATTTAAAATGGATAGATTAATCTAAAATTTAATATTCTAAACTTTAAACTTCTATATGTCTAAAACTTCCTCTTCTTTACTCACTAACCTTGCTACACAACCTCACATTAAACCAATTAAAAGAGAAACACAAACTTCAGCTTCTCTTTCTCCTGCTTAAACTTCAATCTCTCCACATCTTGGAAGAGCAGAAAAAGAATACTAACAATTTTTTAGTCACTTTGTGCAAGACATAATGGCAGCTTTATATACATTATCTTATTTCTCAAATCACCCTATACAGCAGCTATTATCCTCACTTTATAATGAAATAAAGTAAGTTCAATCAGTTAAATCAGACTTCCAACCAAAATCTGCCTAGTTCCAAAACCTTGTACTTCTACATCATAGTGCTTTCTAAAGTCACATTTGTCATTTTCAGTTCTCCTTGAAGAACACAGTTCTATAAATTACAGAAACTTAGCAGAGAACCTGACACCAAGATCCAGTTTCACAAAAACAGAACCTTAGACAAAGTTTCTCAGCCACAAATTAAGAACTTTTTTCCCTCTCTTACAGACCCCAAACTTATTTTTAGTATCATTTGTTCTATTACCCTATCCAGACACATCTTAAGCCCCCAAAAATGTCATCTACCTACATTAGAGACTTCTGTGTCCAGAGGCTTTATATGAGCAAAGTGACTCCAGTAACAAAGTTATCTGATCTACTGTTGTATCAAGGGAAGGGGGTCCCATTCAACCCCCAGCTTTTGATGATTCACTAGGAAGACTCAGAGGACTGAGCAGATTGTCATACTCATTATTAAAGCAAAAGGAAACAAAGCAAAAGCAGCAAAAAGAAAAGGCAGATGGTATAGAAGAAATCAAACACAAGTTTCCAACAGTCTTTTCCCATGAGAGTCATACCGGATACATTTAACTCCTCCAGAAATGTTAAGTATAACACATGTAAAATATTGTCTACAGGGTAAGTTCATTAGAGATTCAGCAAGGTTTTTCCTGGCTTTTCCTCTGTCTACCATGAACCAAAATTCTAGACTCCTAGATGGAAAGCAGGTGTTTCACATAAACCACACTGTACAGTTTAGGCACAGTGAGCCACTCTTCACAGTTCAGAACTGTGAATTTCTCTTAAAATCTAAGTTCCCAAAATTAGCCAAGAGCCAGCCTTATTGTAAGCAGACCATTCTAAGGACAGTAGTCTCAAGTCCCCTATGTTAACTCTTTTCTGCACAACTGAGATGTTGCCTTTAGAAATAACATTTAGTGGGATGCCTGGGTGGCTCAGTAGGTTAAGCGTCTGCCTTTGGCTCAGGTCATGATCTCAGGTTCCTGGAATCGAGTCCCATATCAGGTTCTCCCTGCCTGGTGGGGAGCCTGCTTCTTCCTCTGCCTGCTCTGACGGCCACTCCCCCTGCTTCTGCATACTCTCTGACAAATAAATCTTAAAAAAAAAAAAAAAAAAAAAACCCGAACACACACACACACACACACACACACACACTTTGTTTTTAGCAGTCTTTTTTCTATACCAAATGGTTCCCCATTTCTTGTCATTTTTCTGAGATTTGTATTTTTTTTTTCCTAATTTATCAGCTACTCATGCCCAAGTTTTAAACTCTTTTATAAGCCATGGTATGATTAATTTCTGTATCTATCCTTGAGGAGAATACCTGTGAGGAAAAAAATCCTTTTAAATTTTAAAGACAGGGGCGCCTGGGTGGCTCAGTGGGTTGAGCATCTGCCTTCAGCTCAGGTCATGATCTCAGCGTTCTGGGATCGAGCCCCGCGTTGGGCTCTCTGCTCAGCAGGGAAACTGCTTCCCCCTCTCTCTCTGCCTGCCTCTCTGCCTACTTGTGATCCCTCGCTCTAATGAATAAATAAAACCTTGAAAAAAAAATTTTTTTTAAGTAGGCCTCAGCCCCAGGAGATTTTTACATATTACCAGTTAATATGTACATTTACAAATTACCTGTTAACATTGTGGGAGTGATATTCTTTTATAAATCACCACCTAAAAACTAGACAGTAAACCCCCACTTTCCTCTTAAAAGACATTAAACAACTCATGACATTTAAAAGAAAACACAATCCTACTATCCTCATTTTATTTTCAAAAGAGTTAATTCCTCAAACTAAGTATGTTCTGTTCAAAGGAGCATATTATAAAAAATTATAATCATAGGAATACTTTACTCTAGATTTAAAAAAGGGAAGGATTTTAAATATATGTGTACAAATTTGTACATAGTTTTTGGTTGTATCAGCAAATTGAACAATGCTGGACTGTAAGTGATTTAGTGATTGATCTATACCCTGAAATAACTGACAAAATGTCTTCTACTTGTTTCCCTACAATCTCTTCCATTAATGTACATCCTGTCCTTAAATTAACTTAATATGAGTCAGCAGAATGAAGAATACAGAAAACTCCAAGGAACTTAATCTAACTGAGGAAACAGGAATAACAATAAAAATTGCAAAGCAAAAGTATGGATATTAAACAGTGTGAGAAGTAAATACAGAAGTCCTAAAAAGAGGACTCAAGGGGTGCCTGGGTGCCTCAGTGGTTAAGCGTCTGCCTTCGACTCAGGTCCTGGAATCGAGCCCCACAGGGGGCTCGGTGCTTGGTGGGAAGCCTGCTTCTCCCTCTTCCACTCTCCCTGCCTGCATTCCCTTTCTTGCTATCTCTTTCTCTGCCAAATAAAGTCTTTAAAAAAAAAAAAAAAAGAGGACCCCCAAAAAACCGTTCCTCCCTTAAGATTTATAAGGTTCAAAATATATATAAGGTGCAAAATATATACAATGGGTGCACTTATACACAGATTCTTTTCAATAAATATAGTAAATTACTATGAAATGTATTTTCCTGCGCCTGGGTGGCTCAGTCACTGGGTGTCTGTCTTCGGCTCATGTCATGATCCTGGAGTCCCGGGATGAAGCCCCACATGAGGCTCCCTGCCTGCTTCTCCCTCTCTCTCTCTCACTGCTTGTGTTCCCTCTCTCATTGTGTCTCCCTCTGTTAAATAAAATCTTTTAAAAATAAATTGTAGAATGTATTTTCCTTAGGATCTTAATTTTTTTTAAGATAGTTGACACAAGGGGCACCTGGGTGGCTCAGTGGGTTAAACCTCTGCCTTCAGCTCAGGTCATGATCCCAGGGAGGGTCCTGGGATCGAGCCCCGCATCGGGCTCTCTGCTCAGCAGGGAGCCTGCTTCCCTTCCTCTCTCTCTGCCTACCTCTCTGCCTACCTGTGATCTCTGTCAAATAAAAAAAAAAAAAAAGAAAAAGTTATTTTCCTTTCTATTTAAAGAAATAAAGAGTAGTAAATTAGCTCTTTCCCCTTTCTTCTAATTTAAAAGATGAAGCAAGGAATTTATAATCTTTTTAAAAGAGTTTATTTGAGAGAGAGAGAGAAAGAGAGCATGTGTGCAGGTGGGGGGAAGGAGAAGGAAAGGGAAAGGTAAAGAATCTCAAGCAGACTCCAAGCTGAGCGCAGACCCCAACCTGGGACTCAATCCCACAAGACCATGACCTGAGCAGAAACCAAGAGTTGAAGACTTAACCAACTAAGGCAGCCAGGTGCCCAACAAGGGATTTGTATTTAATAAACATGTTATACTTGGATAAATAACGATATAAAACACAAACATACGGGGCGCCTGGGTGGCTCAGTGGTTAAAGCCTCTGCCTTCGGCTCAGGTCATGATCCCAGGGTCCTGGGATCGAGCCTCACATCGGGCTCTCTGCTCAGCAGGGAGCCTGCCTCCTCCTCCTCTCTCTCTCTGCCTGCCTCTCTGCCTACTTGTGATCTGTCAAATAAATAAAAATCTTTAAAAAAAAAAAAAAAAAAAACCACAAACATACTACACTTGGTCATTCTGCTGGCTTTGTAAACTGCCCCTTAAAACTCAGTCAAATATAAAACTAAATGCTCCAGGAAAGCTCTTCAAGCCAGAAAACAGTTAAATATGCACCATCACCCTCCCTGTTAGTACAGACTGCCCTCTCACTGAGGTCCTCAAGGTAACTTTCTTTAAATTATTCTTCACTTCTACTATTTTCCCAAAAATCATCTTCAAAGTAAACAGTTTTCTATGTTCACTGCAAGTAACAAAAGCATCTACATTGTCTTTAGAAAGCTATACACAAAAGCCCATGCATTAAAAGAGGCATCTTGGGGCGCCTGGGTGGGTCCCTGGGTTAATGCCTCTGCCTTCAGCTCAGGTCATGATCCCAGGGTCCTGGGATCGAGCCCCGCATCGGGCTCTCTGCTCGGCGGGGAGCCTGCTTCCTCCTCTCTCTCTGCCTGCCTGTCTGCCTACTTGTGATCTCTGTCAAATAAATAAATAAAATCTTTAAAAAATAAAAAAATAATAAAAGAGACATTTTGGTATACTAGAAAGTACAGTGGGGGCGCCTGGGTGGCTCAGTTGGTTAAGTCACTGCCTTCAGCTCAGGTCGTGATCCCGGAGTTCCGGGATCAAGTCCCACATCGGGCTCCCAGCTCCGCAGGGAGTCTGCTTCTCCCTCTGACCTTCTCCCTTTTCATGCTCTCTCTCTCAAATAAATAAATAAAATCTTAAAAAAAAAAAAAAAAGGCACAGTGGGTCAGAGCCTTATATTACATTCCAGTTCAGGTTGTGCCACTTATTATACATTACTTAATTTAGTACAAATAGGACATCAGACGATCCTATGTGATAGGTTAACATTTCTCTTTACACAACATATATTCACTATGAAAAAGAAATTCAAATAATATAGATATATGCAGTTAAAAATGGAAGTTCCCTTTATATCTCCACTCCCACCACCCACCAAGGAGCCTAAGAAAATACAAATAAAATGTTGTTGTTGTGGTTAACAAACCAGCTAACTGACCTGTTTCATTCACAGCTACCTGGACCCAGACAAACCTCCTCTGAATCTAACATCACTCAGAGATTCTAGAGTTTGAACTCAGCATAGTTACTAGATAGAAATTAGGGTTTTTTAAGTTTGGGGGTTAGTGCGTTGTATATAACACAAACAATTACTCAATATTTAGCAAACAGTAAAGCAAACTAGGGTAATCATCACTGCTCTCCACTAAATATTCTAGCTGCCTTCCCAGGCACAGGCAAAACTGCACCTTCCCCATCCCTGTGACATGATTTAAGGCCTCGCAATTTGCTCTGGCCAATGAAATAGAAGTAGTAGTGATGGGGGCACCTGGGTGGCTCAGTCATAAGTACCTGCTCTTGATCTCAGGATCATGAGTTCAAACCCTGCACTGGGTTCCACACTGGGTGAGGAGCCTACATTTAAAAAAAAAAAGTGATATATGTCTCTTCCAAGTTTTTTTTTTTTTAAAGATTTTATTTATTTGACAGAGAGAGAGAGAGAGATCACAAGTAGGCAGAGAGGCAGGCAGAGAGAGAGAAGAGGAAGCAGGCTCCCTGCGGAGCAGAGAGCCTGATGTGGGACTCGATCCCAGAACCCTGAGATCATGACCTGAGCTGAAGGCAGAGGCTTAACCCACTGAGCCACCCAGGCGCCCCTGTCTCTTCCAACTTTTAAAGTTTCCACTAGTATTTGATTCCTCATTCCTCTTCCCCATGCAATGGCATCTGCCAACTTTCCAGCCTGGGTGTCTGGTTACAAAAGATGGGCACAGCCCCTCTCTTACCTCCCGCCAAGCCCTTCCACCAACATACATGTAATGATCCACACTGAACATGTACTGTGAGTGACAAACTTTTGATGGGTTATTCCACTAAGATCGAGGCGGCGGGGGGCTATTGTTACCAACCCATAACCTAGTCTACCCTTACCAGACAGACCAACTGATTCTTAAATTAATGTAAAAAAATAGGCAAGAAAGGAGACCCAGGAATATTCTGAAAACGAAGACCAATGAAGAACCAGCCCTACTAGTTAGCAGCAATAATAAACTGTTAAAATGATAATACTAACTATATGCCAAACACTATTCTAAGAACTTTATATACATGAACTCATTTATACCTTATAACAACCTAATCAAATAGGTATTATCATCATCTCCAATTTACAAATATGGACACAAAACTACAGGGATGTTAAGTAACTTGGCAAAGGACACACAGCTGAGGAAGTGGTAAAGACAAGATTTTAAAGCAAAGCAGTTTAGCACAAGTCCATATTTTTCTTTTTTTACAAGTCCATATTCTTTTTTTTTTTTAAGATTTTATTTATTTATTTGAGAAAGAGACGGTGAGAGAGAACATGAGCGAGGAGAAGGTCAGAAGGAGAAGCAGACTCCCCATGGAGCTGGGAGCCCGATGTGGGACTCGATCCCGGGACCCCGGGATCATGACCTGAGCCGAAGGCAGTCGTCCAACCAACTGAGCCACCCAGGCGTCCCTACAAGTCCATATTCTTAACCACCATGCTATCCCACACATTATAGAAAGTACCACAGTTAGGAGGCACCGGAGTGGCTCAGTCAATTTGAACATCCAACCCTTGGTTTTGGCTCAGATCAGGACCTCAGGGTCATGAGATTGAGTCCCACATGGGGCTCCATGTCTGCTTCAGATTCTTTCTCCTTTTCCTTCCCCTTTTGCCCCTCCCTGCTTACACATGCACTCTCTCTCAAATAAAATCTAAAAAAAAAAAAAAGGATACCAAAATTAAAAGAGCATGTACTGGCACATAATTATACAGGCAAATCATCAGAACAGAAAATCCAAAAATAGAATTAAATGTGCACAAGATTTTAGTATATAAAAAGGTGACTAAAAGATAGTTTATTCGGGGTGCCTGGGTGGCTCAGTTAAATGTCTATCTTCAGCTCAGGTTATGATCCAAAGGTCCTAGAATTGAGCCCCACATCAGGTTCCCTGCTGTGCCGGGAGTCTGCTTCTCCCTCTGCCTGTCGCTCCCCTTGCTGGTGCTCTCTCTCTCACACTCTGCCAAATAAATAAATAAAATCTTTAAAAAAAAAAAAAAATAGTTTATTCAATAAGTGGTTATTATGAAATATCCATATCCTTTCTTGTCATCAAGTTCAATTCAAGGCATTTATCCTATAGCTACACTAACATGTTTGAAAAAAAATAAAAAAGGCTTTTCATCCCTATAATGAAATGCTATGCGTGCATTAAAAAAAAAAGAAGCAAGTTCTTTATTTACTAACATGAAAGAATCCCCAAGATAAATTAAGTTGAAAAAGCCAAGGTGCAAAACAATGCATACATACATGTTTCCACTGGTCTTAAAAAAAAAAAAAAAAGGATTGGGGAGATATACAGGCATACACATACATATATACTGTATCTCTGGAAGTATACACAAGACCCTGGTGAATGGATTGCCAAAATTTGAGTGGCCAGGGGAAAGGAAGTGGCAGGAACATTTCTGTACCATATGAATTTTAAACCATGTAAAGATACTGACCATTCAATAAATAGACAAATTATTTAAATTTTAAAAGAGTAAGACTGAGCCATTTAGCAGCAAGGATTAATGCCAAAAGAATATATTGAGAGTTTTCATGATAAAGAGAAGCTCACAGAGATTACACTCCATATACAAGCTAAAACCGAGAAAGCCAGCTGGAAGAAAAGGAAAACTGAACAGATGTACACAGCAAAAAAGATGCCAAAACCTTGCAGCCTCCGAAAGAGAAGGATGGAGCACACAGTCTCAATTTCTAGTTGCTTACCGGCTCCAGTTTCCATAAGGACCAGCTGCACAATGATTCCTATCTATGGAGTGTCATGATCCCCAGGGCACCCACATACAACTCTCCCTTCTACCACCTTCTGGAGTTAGCACCACTGGTTCGCCATTCCTTTTTACCTTAGAGCCCCTAGCTAGCTCTTCTACCTGTATGAATGAGAAAGTACTTTAGGATGACTTCCAAGTGCCCCTTGTAGAGAAGAAAAATTATGATTTACCTAAGTGCTAGAGATAACTAATCAGAATGCTGATAATTGTATCAAAACAGAATAAAACTACAAACTACTTACCTATATATCCAGAAGCACTGAAATCTGGTAACTAAACGGAGGCACAAAACAAGTCTAAGTACAATATACTACCTTGTATTAAGGCCTCAACATGGTCATAATTGTTATTTAAATCATTTAGAACTTATAAAACTTAAGTACATTAACCAATAAAAATACTAGCCATTTTTGTTAAGTTGCTTTTCTACCACTTTTTTTTCTATCGCTTTGTTGCTTTTTTATCATTTTTTGAGCACTTTTATCATTCACCATGCACTCTCTGGGAATTTTATACATAATCATTTTCACTGTACTGTAAAGTAGGTACTATTAGCATGACTATCTTACAGATGAAGAAACAGAGAAAATAAGTAACTTGTCCAGAAATACTATTTCCAAGGTCTCCCAAGGTTCTAAATTTGTCATACCTTTGTCAAGATACCAAAGTCACAAACGTAATCCAGGCTTTAAACCCACACAGTCTAACACCAGAATCCTTGCTGTTAACAGCATGCTTAAAAATGGCTGCAACTCTGACTGATGTTTACAACGGAAAGCACTCAACTAGGGAACCCAAATGCTTCAAGAATTCCAAGTGTAAAAAATCTGTTCACATCAAGATCAGAGAGCAAACATAGTCATTCTTGGTAGATCAGTAATCTCTTAAGTATAACATATATATTTTTTTTAGATTTTATTTATTTATTTGACTGACAGAAATCACAAGTAGGCAGAGAGGCAGGCAGAGAGAGAGAGAGAGACAGAGAGAGAGGAGGAAGCAGGCTCCCCGCTGAGTAGAGAGCTCAATGTGGGGCTTGATCCCAGGACCCTGGGATCACGACCTGAGCTGAAGGCAGAGGCTTTAACCCACTGAGTCACCCAGATGCCCCCGTAAGAGATTCTTAATCTCACAAAACAAACTCAGGGTTGCTGGGGAGGCGGGGTAGGGATAGGGTGGCTGGATTATGGACACTGGGGAGGGTACGTGCCATGGTGAGCGCTGTGAAATGTGTTAAGCCTGATGATTCACGGACCTGTAACCTGGGGTAAATAATACATTATATGTTAATATGAAAAAAAATCTCTATAGCCAAGGTGGGGCTCGAACTCATGACCCTGAGATCAAGAGTCACATGCTCTACTGACTGAGCCAACCAGGTGCTCCCTAGGGGGGAAAATTTTTTTTTTTAAGTAAGCTCTATGCCCAGCTTGGAGCCCAACACATGCCTTGAACTCACAACCCTGAAAGCAAGACCGGAGCTGACATCAAGAGTTGGACACTTAATTGACTGAGCCACTTATAAGGGATACCTAAAAATACTTAAAAAGTGCTAAATTTATAGTTGCTACCAAAAAACCCAAAAATATTTATTGAATGTTTGCAGTACCTAGCTCACAATGACTCTCCTGCAAAGTCTTACTCATACATGGTATGTCCACAGCAGCCCAACACATTCTAGGTCAGAAGTTTTCCACCAGAGGTAATTTTACCCCCAGAAGGACACCGGCAGTATCTACAGACATTTTTTGGTCATCACGATTAGAAGGTGAGCGTACTGACATTTAGTTATTAGGAGCCAGAGATGCTGCTAAACATCCTACAAGGCACGTGACAGTCCCCGCTACCACAACGACAAAATCTAGCCCCAAGTGTCAATATTATGGAAACTGAGAAATCCTATGATGGGTGAACTGACCACCCATCACAGTGACTGTCCAGGGAGTTTAGAAATGAGACTAAGAAATGAAAGTTTACTATAAACCATCCTCTTGATCAAAGAAATTTTAAAGAATTGAAAAGTGTGATATGAACTGAATGCCTAAGAGGGAAGAATCAAGTGAGTAAATAGTTAAAACAAAAGTCAGCAAATAAATATTGCCTGAGTTTCTAGCAGCCTTTCACTTCCTGTTTCTGGACCAGCCTAGCTGCATTCCTGTACTTGAGCAGCCAATGTCCCCATATAAATTTTCTATAGATTACATAATCTAGAATTGGTCTCTATTACTTTTAACCAAGAGTCCTACTCACACATATCACCCAAAGAAAACTGCTAAGGTAGAGAAGACTTGACTACAGTACACAATAGTTCAACACTGTTAAATCAGAAATAAATAAGTGAATCAAATCAATTTGGTGAAATTTTATAAAAATGGGAACCAACAGTGAGATATAGAAAAAAGATCAATGACTACTAATCTCTAAATATATGGAGAGCAGAGGAAATAGGTTAGGCAAATAATGTGAAAACCAGGAAAATAGTCAAAACGTCCTAAACTAACTAGGGGGGGTGGGAGAGATGGGGTAGCCGGGTGATGGACATTGGGGAGGGTATGTGCTATGCTGAGTGTTCTGAACTGATGAATCACAGACCTGTACCCCTGAAACAAATAATACATTATATGTTAATAATAAAAAAAAAACTTCCTAAATTAGCAAGACAACCAAAATCCAAATATATAGGTGGTACATTACATATAGATTCAGAAATAATCCTTTAAGATAGATTTCTCAAAGATCTACCTATTAAGCTCTTGAGCTTTAAAAGGAAAAATTTTATATAACTCAATAGCACAAAAATTCTATCAAAAAATAGGCAGAGGAGGGGCACCTGGGTGGCTCAGTGGGTTAAAGCCTCTGCCTTCCGCTCAGGTCATGATCCCAGGATCCTGGGATCGAGCCCTACATCGGGCTCTCTGCTCAGCAGGAAGCCTGCTTCCTCTCTCTCTGCCTACTTGTGATCTCTGTCAAATAAATAAATAAATAAATCTTTAAAAAAATTTTTTTTTAAACGGGCAGAGGAAATGAACATCTTTCCAAAGACACACAAAGAGCCAACAAGGATATGTTTCATATCCTTGTGCTGAAAAATCACTAATCAGAAAAATGTCAGTCAAAACCCACAATGAGATATCATCTCACACCTGTTAGAATAGCTATAACCAAAAAAGATGAGATGACCAGTGTTATCACCCTTGTGCATTGTTGGTGGGAATGTAAACTGGTAGAGCCACTATGGAAAATAGTATGAAGGTTCCTCAAAAAAATTAAAAAATAGAACTACCATATGAAGCCAGCAATTCCACTTCTAAGTTTGTACCCAAAAAATGACACTTAAAATTACAACAATTATAAAATGCCCACAAATAAGCCTAACAAGAAATATCCAAAACAGTAACTGAAAACTTTTTCTACTTAAAGACATTTTTTACTTATAGGCAAAAGGATACCACACTCTTCGAATTAAGTACACAATGATGCAATAGTGTCAATTTGCCTGCAAATTAACCAGTAATTTAATAGAATTATTATCCAAATCCCATCAAGATTTCTAAATCGTAACAATCTAAATCTTAGTGATCTTTGAAGGTCATAATAATAATATCCAAATATATTTTGAAAAAGAACACAATGATGGGGAGCTACCCAAATAAACACATATGCTTTAAGCTTATAATCAAATTATTATAACTAAAATAATATGTAAAACAATGTGTAGGAAGAGAAAGATGAACGGAATCATGGAGATAATTTTTCAAAGATATGTACATTTGAGATTTTGACATATGAGAAATATGGCTCTTCAAAGCAGTGGGAACTGATAAGCTATTTTGTTAGTATTAGTACAATGGAAAAATATTAAGTTGGTTCCAACCAACCAACCATCAATGAACGAATGGATGGATGGATGGATAAATATTTCACATAAGTTCAAGTTGGTAATGTAAAGGGAAAAAATACCAGAAGAGAAAAACAGGATCTTTGATAATCTTATAAACAAATATTCATCAACTTAAAAAAATGGCTAATATCTAAACAAAATGATTATATGTATCTAAATCATGCAAATCAAAGCTGTTGAAAAGAATGGCAGATTTGACACATACTGGCATAGAAAGGTCTTCCAGATACATTAAATACAAAAAAACAAATCCAGGAGAAAAAAATTCATACAGTACAATGCTATTTATGAAATGGCAAGAGAACTCTAAGTATGTACACTTTTATACATGTAAATATACACAAAGTTTTGGGAAAATACAAATCAAACCATAAACAGTACTTACCTCTAACAACAGAACAGGAGAATGGTGGGAATATCAAAGAGGACTTTTAGTCTTGGTTATATGCTTCTGTATTAATTTGGTCTTTTAATATTGAGATACCTCTTCATAGGTTTATATACAATTAAAAATACAATCTCAGGGGTGCCTGGGTGGCTCAGTGGGTTAAAGCCTCTGCCTTCGGCTCAGGTCATGATCCCAGGATCCTAGGACTGAGTCCCGCATCGGGCTCTCTGCTCGGCAGGGAGCCTGCTTCCTCCTCTCTCTCTGCCTGCCTCTCTGCCTACTTGTGATCTCGGTCTGTCAAATAAATAAATAAAATCTTAAAAAAAAAAAATACAATCTCAAAACAAAAAGAAAGCTACTTAACAAAAACCTTCATGTATCAACCTTTCTTTCCTATAAGAAACACGTAAGTGCAGGTGCCTGGGTGGCTCTGTGGGTTAACCGTTCAACTCTTGGTTTTAGCTCAGGTCATGATCTCAGGGTTATGAGATCAAGCCCTGGGTCCGGCTCTGTGCTCAGCATGGAGTCTCCTTGTCCCTTTCCCTCTGCTCCTTCCTCTCTCTCAAATGAATAAATAAAATCTTGAAAGAAACAAAGAAAGAAAGAAAAAGGGACTCCTAGGTGGCTCAGTTAAGATCTGCTCTCCACTCAGGTCTTAATCCTGGGGTCCTGGAATCAAGTCTTGCATCATCATGGGGCTCTTTGCTCAGCAGGGAGCCTACTTCTCCCTGACTGCCGCTCCCCCTGCTTGTGCTCTGACAAATGAATAAAATCTTAAAAAAGAAAGAGACAAACAAACAAACAGATGGGTGATACCAACTGTGCCTGTTAGTATGCTAGTTTCAGGAAAATGTTTTCTTAGTAATTACCTAGAACCACAAAATGCTAAGTGGCAATCTTTAGTCCTAACTCAGTATTGTTATTTTAATTTGCTGGAATTAGCATAGAGAGAGGAACAGGCTAACAGACAGTATGCATACATACTATATATTAGATGAAGCCACAGATCATTTTCTTTGACCCTGACCACATCAAGTGAAAGGTTTCTGAAACCCCCCTGTCTTTGGAAAGCAAACCAGAGAATATAAATTGCCTAGCTGGGCCTGTGGAGCTTTGGGTCCTGCTAGATCAAAACCCCATACTGGCAGAGTTCACCATGGAGAAGCCAGCAATTCCACCACCACAGACTCAGCACATTTACAGCATGAAGCAAAGAGGCACAGGAAGGGCTTAACAGATTCCTAAGTTTTTAGCAACCAAAATGAAATGTGGCACAGTATTGTATTTAATGTGTATCAACCTATGTATTTGAAAGTTTAAGCAAAACAATACTGAGAAATTTTTCTAACTAGTATAATAATCATAAATTTACACACTGAAATTATGCACTCAACTCAAAAAGGCAGGATTAGCAACCAAGGGTTATTGTATACAGTATCACACTTCCACACATGCAGACACACAAACCAGTAAGGATGTTCACCAACATCTACTTAAGCAGCATCAGTCTCTTGGACAGCTGTTCTAAATTACACCTGATCATGATCCCAGGGTCCTGGGGTAGAGCCCACATCCGGCTCTCTGCTCAGCAGGGAGCCTGCTTCCCCTTCTCTCTCTCTCTGCCTGCCTCTCTGCCTACTTGTGATCTCTGTCTGTCAAATGAATAAAATCTCTAAAGAAAAAATAAATAAATAAATTACACCTGAAAAATTCTCTCAGCGGCATTAAAATAGGCAATTACCGGGGGCACCTGGGTGGCTCAGATGGTAAAGCATCTGCCATGGGCTCAGGTGATGATCTTGGGGTCCTGGAATGGATCCCCACATCCGGCTCCCTACTCAGCGGGGAGTCTGCTTCTCCCTCTCCCTCTGCCCCCAATTTGTTCTAATAAATAAGTAAAATCTTAAAAATCTTAATTTCTAAAAAGCAAAGAGAAGAGAGTTGTAATCTATAAGATGGAGAAAGTATAAAATTAATATAAAATAGGACATATATTAATATATTAATATAAGTCCCCTGTTAAATTATATAAAACATAAAATTTTAAAGGGTGCCTGTGTGGTTCAGCTGGTTAAGCATCTGCCTTCAACTCAGGTCATGATCCCAGGGTCCTGGGATCAAGCCCCATGTCAGGCTCTCTGTTCAGCAGGGAGTGTGCTTCTCCCTCTCCCTCTGCCTGGCTATTTCACCTGCTTGTGCTCTCATTCTCCATCAAATACATAAAATCTTTAAATATATATATTTTATATATAAATATATAAATGTACATACTACACAAACAAACACACACACACGGTTTTAAGTATGAAATACCAGTAACACTAAGCCTAGAAGTTAGGACCATAGTTCCACATTACAGTGAGATTCCAAAGAGCATCATGAGTACTTACTGCTCCCTTTGTTACACCATAATATTGGAGTCTCAATTCATAGCCACAGAATATACAGACCCAACTCTGGCCTACCATTCTGAAAACCTCATCACTGGTCCCAAGAGAGATTTTAAAAAACTAAAACTCACAGATACAGATGTACGTGGACACATCCTCCAAAAGGCCCAACATATACCGAAAATATAGTTACAAATAGGTATCCCAGTATCTTTGGGCTCTAATCTCTTTCAGCTGGCAAGCAGGGGTTTACACGTTTAAATGAAAAAACATGCCTGGCACATAGCAGGCAATAGGTGGCAATTCTTTCTTCACCACTTTTTCTAAAAACCGAGGCCCACCCTAAATCTGTCACCAGAACCCTGTGTCCTACCTTCCTTCTCCCTAATACTCTAGATTCTTTCAAAAGTAGTCTCTCAACAGACCTCCAAACTATGAGCTTTCAGAGATCAAAAAAAGCTGAGGCCAAAGCAAAAAGATATCTCTCCTTGTGCCACCAAAAGATGGTGTAAGATAGTGTATACTTGCATACAGACACACTCGACTTGGAACAAATGGACTTTTGAACTAGTTTTAAGTAGAACAGAATCAATACGTTAGATTTTCTGACACAAATGACAATCTTTGAATAACCCTGATTCATTACTATTCTTAATTTTACATCAAAGTGTTCTCTTAGTTCTCAAACTGTTGCCCCCAACAAGAAACATCAGCAATACCTGGAAATCTGTCAGAAATGCAAATTCTTAAATCCCACCTCAGACCTGAATCAGAACCACTGGGGATGGGACCCAGCAATCTGTATTTAACAAACTCCCCACACTAAAGTTTGAGAACTATTCTATAAAATCTGGTGAAGACGCTACAGTGAAACTCCAAATTCACCTATTCCAAAAGAAATCTGTTAACATCGATAAGGTTAACATTCTCAAGTATTCTGAAATCTCCTATGTGTAGTATATGATAAAAAGCAAATCTGACTCACAAAATCAATATAAAAGTCCTACTAAACATGCTTTTAAAAAGAAATTTTACAATGAGAGGTAAAAATAATGCCAGAAAGCACAAAAAGGTCTCAAAGGATATCAGATAAAGGAAGTTATATTATGAAGTCATTAAATATTAACCAGAAAACAAATGTGCCAGCTCAGAATGAGGTCTCTACCTAAACATTACATTTGCATTGGCCTGTGTTTCTGGTTCACCTTCTCCCCCCGGGGGAAAAAAAAAAAAAAAATTCCTATAAAAAGAGTGAGTGAAAAAGAACCATGGACTATGTGTCCTCTGACTGACACCCAGCCCCTAAGACAAATCATTCTAAGAGAATAACACTTAAAACACTAATTCAGGGGCCTCTGCCTTCGGCTCAGGTCATGAACCCGGGGTCCTGGGATAGAGCCCCACATGGGTCTCTCTGCTCAGCGGGGACCTGCTTCCCCCTGTCTTTCTGCCTGCCTCTCTGCCTACTTGTGATTTCTGTCAAATAAATAAATAAAATCTTAAAAAAATAAAATAAAATAAAACACTAATTCAGGGGCGCCTGGGTGGCTCAGTGGGTTAAGCCTCTGCCTTCGGCTGGGTCACGATCTCAGGGTCCTGGGATCCAGCCCTGCATCAGGCTCCCTGCTCGGCGTGAAGTCTCCTTCTCCCTTTCCCTCTGTTGCTCCCCCTGCTCATGGTCTCTCTCTCTCTCAAGTAAATAAATAAAATCTTAAAAAATAAATATATGTGCACCCCTATGTTTACTGCAGCATCATGTACAGTAGCCAAGATATGGAAGCAGCCCAAGTGTCCAACCACAGATGAATGGATAAATATGTGGTGTGTACACACACACACACACACACCCCCAATCAGAGTATTACTCAGCCATAGAAGATGATGAGATCTTGCCATTTGCAACAACATGGATGGACCTGGAGGATATTATGTTGGTGAAAAACAAATACCATATGATTTCACTTACATATAGAATCTAAAAAACAAACGAATGAACAAGAAGAATCACACCTATAAACAGAGAACTGATGGTTGCGGGGGGAGGGGGGGATGAGCAAAATAGGTGAAAGGGTGTGGGAGATACAGGCTTCCAGTTACGGACGTTACAGGAATAAAAAGCACAGCATGGGGAATATATTTACTGGTCCTGTCATAGTGCTGTACGGTGACAGATGGTAGTTACACGTGGTGAGCATAGCATAATGTATATAATTGTTGAATCTCTATGTTGTACTCCTGAAACTAATGTAACATTGTGTACTAACTACAATTCAAATTGGAAGAAAGGAAAAAAAGAGGGTAACATTTACTTTCGGAGAAAGTAAGGCCTAATGTGAATTCAGGTCCCCAAAATTTCCCTTTTTTTTTTTTTTCTTTTTAAAGATTTTATTTATTTGACAGAGAGAGAGAAATCACAAGTAGGCAGAGAGACAGGCATTGAGAGAGAGGGGAGGAAGCAGGCTCCCTGCAGAGCAGAGCGCGCGACGTGGGGCTCGATCCCAGGACCCTGGGATCATGACCTGAGCTGAAGGCAGAGGCTTTAACCCACTGAGCCACCCAGGTGCCCCTTCCCTACCTTTCTGATGCTTTCTCAAAGTCAAGAGTCACCTCAGAGGAAAAAAAACTCAGAGAAAATAGAGACTTAAAATGTAAGTGGTAAGACAATGCTATGCTTTAGCACGCCCTCAAAATGACAACAGCAGTGTTTTAGTTTACAAAACATGCTCACATACAACTGACACAATCTCTACAACCATCTCAAGATAAATAACAACACTCCTATTTGTCGAGTACTTCGTACATAATTTTATGAGGCTGGGAGCTGTAACTCTTTAGCAATGTCAGAAGACAAGATGTGAATGCAATTCTACTTCTAAAAACCATGTTCTCTAAATCTCTTCACTAGAGCAAAATTTGGAGGCAAAGTCATGAGTTTCAGGTCCATAATTTAACAGTTATGTGACCTTAGGAAGTCATTTAATTCCTTTAACTTCTTACCATCTATAGAACGGAAGATCAATACCTGCCCCTACCTATTTCAGAGTGAACAGCATAGTTTTAAAGATCGAATGAGATAAAGGACATAAAATGTCTTCATACACTCTAAAAATATGTACACAAATATAATTATCATCATTATTCCTGATTTTGATAAAGAATGGACAGGAGAAAAGAGAACAGTGAAAGGGGGTTGCAGGATGGTTTTGTTTGGCTTTGCCTTCTTTTTAAGCATGCTAAAGACCTTTAAGAAAGATCTTCAGACTTCATAATTTACCTAGGACCTTACTGTCCACTGGGCTGTGAGAACAGAATCTGTATTATTTTATCACTTTGCTCTAAGTACAGACACAGTTATATATTTGTAACTTCTGCACACTTCAAGGTTAATAAAAATGTAACAGCTTATTTCTTTTTAAAAAGTTTAGTTTCTCATAAGAATCAGTGACCATGGAGCACCTGGATGGCTCAGCTGGTTAAGCATCTGCCTTTGGCTCAGGTCATGGTCCCAGGGTCCTGGGATGGAGAGCCATTTCGGGCTCCCTGCTCAGCAGGGAGAAGCAGACATTTCCCTCTAACTTTCACCCCAACTTGTGCTCTCTCTCGCTCATTCTCTCTTTCTCTCAAATAAATAAATAAATAAAATCTTTGGCGGGGGAGAAGAAAAAGAAGAATCAGTGATCACATTGGGGTGCCTGGCTGGCTCAATCAGAAGAATATGCAACTCTTGATCTTAGAGCCCTGATTTCAAGCCCCATACTGGGTGTAGAAATTACTTAAAGTTGTTAAAAAAAAAAAAAATTAGTGACCACTGTACTAGGCCACCAAAACTACAATTAAAATTCTCTTGCGGGGCTCCTGGGTGGCTCAGTGGGTTAAAGCCTCTGCCTTCGGCTCAGGTCATGATCTCAGGGTCCTGGGATCGAGCCCCGCATCAGGCTCTCTGCTCTGCGGGGAGCCTGCTTCCCTCTCTCTCTGCCTGCCTCTCTGCCTACTTGTGATCTCTCTCTGTCAAATAAATAAATAAAATCTTTAAAAAAAAAAAAATTCTCTTGCAACAGCCTTCCTATTCTTTTCTACAGTACCATTTTCAACCTGGGGTGCCCACATCTTTCATTCTACAAAGATTAAAACATGAAGTATAGATCCAAAATAAACAAATAAGTAAATCAGTCCATTTAAAATGATGAAATTGATTTAAGAGGAGTTATTCAAATTTTCGTAATTTAAGGTTCATTTTTAGTAGTACTTTCAGCAAATGAGAGAAGCTTAAGTGAAATCACTCAACTGTTGCAAGGTCTGTCAGTTATAAAAAAAAAAAAAAAAGAAGTATTAACCCCAGATTACTAGTGACAAAACAGCAACTCACCAAAAAGGTTCAATAGCTGAGTTCAGAGAAGTCATACAGCACTCCTTTCATACCAAAGCCAGCCCTATTATTTTTATTCCTTCTCAATTATTTTCATAAAAATCACTTCTGGAGGGGCACCTGGGTGGCTCAGTGGATTAAGCCAATGCCTTCAGCTCAGGTCATGATCTCAGGGTCCTGGGATCGAGTCCCGCATCAGGCTCTCTGTTCAGTAGGGAGCCTGCTTCCCCGGCCCTCCCGCCCCTGCCTGACTCTCTGCCTACTGGTGATCTCTCTCTCTGTCAAATAAATAAAATCTTAAAAAAAAAAAAAAAAATCACTTCTGGAGAGGCAAATTATTGTAACTTTCCCATATATTAACAATAAAAAATACCATGTCTTTCTACAGAAGAAATATCATGGACTCAAAGCCACTTCTATAACATCTATACATTTTTCTGATTAACTACAAACAATATTTGACCTATATCTAAACCCACATGTAAGCTCAAAAGTCTGCCAGACCTAATAATTTCCTATATGAAATTATGTGCTAATATCTCAATTCTGAAACTCAAGACCACTATTTGTACACTACTTCCAGGATTCAGATTTTTTATGTAAATGTCAAATGACAGGTTCAGAAGCTTTAGAATCTGACTCATTTAGTCATTCAATTCAGAATCTAGCAGGTGTTGCTGTTGTTTTAATTTTATTTATTTGAGAGAGAGTGAGCAAGAGAGAGCGAGAGATCACAGGAACAGGGCAGAGGGCTGAGCAGGGAGTGGGACTCCCAGGACCACTGAGCCCATGACCTGAGCCCAAGGCAGACGCTTAACCAGCGGAGCCACCCAGGCGCCCCTCTACATTTTCCTAAGCAGCAGTTCTCAACTAGGAGCAATTTTGCTCAATGTCCCCTGGAGTGAGGTGGGGGGCAATGTCTGGAAACATTTCTGGTTGTCACAACTGGAGGCAAGGGTTGCCAGAAGAGGTTCTACTGGCATCTAGTAAGTAGAGGCCAGGATGCTGCTTAACATCCTACAAACCATAGGATACCCCTCCCCGCAACAAGGAACAATCCATCCCAAAATAACTATAGTGCCAAGGCTGAGACACTCATCTATAGAAAAGTTTATAAACACTTTGGAGCACCTGGGCAGCTCAGCCGGTTAAACATCTGCTTTCAGCTTAGATCATGATCCTGGAACCCCAAGATCAAGCCCCTCAACAGGCTCTATGCTCAGCGGGGAGTCTGCTTCTCTCTCTGCTCCTCACCCTGCTTGTGCACCCACAGGTGCTCTTTCTCTCTGACACATTCTTTCTCTCTCAAATAAAGTAAAATCTTAAAAAAATAAATAAACTAAGTACCAGAAAAAAAAATTTTTTTTTAAGATTTTATTTATTTATTTGACAGAGAGAGATCACAAGTAGGCAAAGAGGCAGGCAGAGAGAGAGGGAAGCAGGCTCCCCGCAGAGCAGAGAGCCCGATGCGGGGCTCGATCCCAGGACCCTGAGATCATGACCTGAGCCGAAGGCAGAAGCTTTAACCCACTGAGCCACCCAGGTGCCCCATTAGTACCAGAAAATTTTTAAAGAAGTTTATAAACACTCATTTGTCTAGAAACAGTATTCCATCTTTATTTCCTATATTATCTGCTAATGACAGTCTTTTCATACTAAGCTTCAACAACAAACTTACCCTGTCCCATCCTTTCGATCTGCTTCTGACTTCCAAAATTGTTGATAGAATAATTATTACTTCAGCCAATTTCAAAACCTCATAGTCTCTGACTCACCCCTAAAAATATACTATTTTTATAATAGTAGTGGTAGTAATCACAGCAGTTAACGATATTAGCTCTTACTATTGGTCAGGTAATTAGTGCCTTATGAATATTAACTAATTTAGTCATGGTACTATTATTAATGGTGCTCTTATCCCCATTTTACCAATGGAGTCCAAGGCATAAAAAGTTAAATAACTTGCCCAGAATCACACAAATAAACAGGTGAGGCAGGTTTCAAATCCAGGCAGAATGGCCGCAGAGTTCATGCCTTTAATAAATACTCCCAAGTGATCTCTCTTCTTTCCTCCTCTATA
Organism: Lontra canadensis; assembly: GCF_010015895.1. Classification (NCBI taxonomy): domain Eukaryota; kingdom Metazoa; phylum Chordata; class Mammalia; order Carnivora; family Mustelidae; genus Lontra; species Lontra canadensis. The sequence goes on from NW_022631018.1 coordinate 806,388, forward strand.
CTGAATCATGAAGTCCTTCAAGTTCTATAAGGGACAGCAACATTCCCAGAGCCCAGTTAGATAACAGGTAGTCAAAAAAGCTTTTGTTTATTAAATGAAATATCCCTCAAACTTACTCCTATTTCCTTTGCCTCCACTTAAGGCCAGTCTTTCAGCATTACACACCTGGGTTTGTTGATACATCCTATGAATTAGCCAATCATGTAAACGGATATAAACTCCTCTGCCACATTTTCCATCACCTGGGCCCAATCAAACATATCCAAAGCTTTCTTGCCATCACTTCAATTAGAATCATAAAATCTTAGAGTCAGAAGGTACCTTAGGAATCATCCAATCCTACATTTTGCAGATAAAGAAACCCAAAGATGGCAAGTAACTAAATCACACAGCCAGGTGGAGCCAGGACCAGAACTTGATTCCTGCAGTTTTTGCTCTAGGATTGACTCCTGGAGAACCTGCTTCATTCCCGACAGATGTCTCCTCACTACCCCACCAAGAAATTATGTTAATTCCCACTGTTTATACTCAAGTTGTCTCTCCTCCCCAGCCTGCCCTCTTTCCCTCCTTGCTCCATAGATCCAAATCCTTCCATCCTTCAAAATCTCTTCTTATTCTTTTCTTCATGACATTCCTCCTTCTCTGAAAAGTTTGTCTTCATTAAGACGCTGGAGGAAGAAAATCACTGTTGCCTGCTGGGCCAAGTTTAATGCATTCTAACGTTTACCATAAAGCTAGGCTACTTGATCTTCCCTGAAAGCATGCCATCCATTCCTCCCTCCACTGTTCTAGAAAGTCATTTTAATAAAGACTAACTCACATATAACACCTTCATAACATGTGCATATGTATGGAAGAGAAGCTCACTCACATCTTTAACAGTAGACATGTAACACCTAAATAGCCCCAAATCACTTGTTACCTTCTCCATATAGAAACAACTGTTTCTTCCTCCTCTTCCGTACACTGTGCAATTTGGACACCCTCTTTTATTCTTTATTATTAGTGAAACTCGTTTGCTACCCCTCATCCAACCTCAACTATCCAGTCCTTTATATAATAAGTCATATCTATCTCTTCAGCCTAAAGTAGTATGGTATCCCAACCCTGTAAAAGTCAATTTGTTTTCCCCCCTCCCCACTCTTCCTTCCTCTAGAAAACTGGTCCCAAAAGTAGTGTGGGTGCAGCTCAGAGGAAGTACAAAAAGACCTACTTGGCTGCAGGAAAAAAAATATATTGGAATTCTCATTATAGGGGCACCTGGGTGGCTCAGTGGGTTAAGCCTCTGCCTTCGGCTCAGGTCATGATCTCAGGGTCCTGGGATCGAGCCCCACATCGGTCTCTCTGCTCAGCAGAGAGCCTGCTTTCCCCCCTCTCTCTCTGCCTGACTCTCTGCCTACTTGTGATCTCTTTCTGTCAAATAAATGAATAAATAAAATCTTAAAAAAAAACAAAACTCATTATACTTACTGTTTTCATCTCATGCCTTCCTAAATTCTGTTTCTGAGTGCATTTATAAGTTACATAACATACTGGTACAGGAGAACAAGTACATATATAATTAACGATAACAAATTCTTGGGAGTATGTGCTCTTTTACTGATAAGAGGATACGATCAGAAGAGCTGGGAGACAACCATTCTAAAAATACCTTGATAATGAGGCCAAAGTAATAGGTCCCAAACTATACAGAAGATTTATGTACATATGCACACACTGTAGGAAGAAAACTCTTGTGCATATCCAAAGTCCTAACCATGCCCACCAACCTCTAACCCCTGCCAGGTTCTCAGAATCGCGTCCTACTCAAAAGAGAACGTAGGACAGTCTGGCAATGCCTCTCATTTCCAGTCTGGGCTGGGGGGGGGGTGGAAATCCCAAAAGCGCTGATACACTTCCCTTATCTTTGCCTTATCAGAGTATTTCAAGTCACTGCTCACTATTCTGACACTGTTCACAGTCTGACTTATACGTGTATATACTTTATACGACACCAGCTCCTGAGATTCAGTTCCTATTTCCAAATCTCGAGGCACAACCGGTTCCCTTCGCTAACGACCGATTTACACGAACACCTACTGGACTGAGCTCACACCTCCCAGCATCCTTGCCTCCCCAGGGGATACTACCCACCGTCTTCCCCGAGCCACACAGTGTGTCCCAGGGTAGAGGACAGTCCATCCACCGCCCCTCAGACCACTTCTCTTCCCTTCTCCGCCCCCAGGAGCTGCCAGCCAGGCTGGAGACGGGAGGGGGGAGGGGTGTGACTCGCCTCCCGCGACTGGCCCAGATGGCAGCGGATTCCGCCCCCACTCTCAGGCACCCCGCCACCCCTAGACCCCTTAGAGCTGCCTGTCTCCTTCCCACCCCGCCCCAACCCCACCCCCGGCCTCCCCCACGCCCTCACGCCAGCTCCCACACACACTCACCATGCTGGGTGAAGATATTGAAGCCGGCCTCTGTGGTGCGCCCCGCCAGGTCCCGCCTGCGGCCGGAGGGCCTGGCTGCACTGCTGACCCGGATCCCGCGAGGTTGCGGCTGCTGAAGCCCCGGAGCCTCCCCAACGCGGCCCACCTGCTGCCCCATCCCTGCGCTCGCGTACTCCCGCGCCCCCGCCGACCCCAGGTCACATTCCTACTCGGCTTCGGCCTCAGGCTCCCGGCGCTGCTTCGGCCTCTCCTTCCCAGCCCCGGCCCCGGCCCCGAGCGGTAGGGCCGTCGGCGGTTTCGCACGCGGACTCCTCAAAGCAGCCGCCGCGCTGCCTCTCGGCGACTCACAGATTGTCTTTCTCGCTCCTCCCGCGGCTCCGCGCCCCCAACGCCGCCGCCGCCGCCGCCGCCATCTTTAAACCACCGAGCGCTGCGAGAGCGTGGGACAGAGCGTCTCCCGCCCCCCACCCGACCAGTCACCTCCGCTACTCGGAGGGAGGGCTTCCCGGCGGCCCCGCCCCGCCCCGGCCCCACCCCGCCCGCGCCGCCCCCGCCTCCTCGCCGGGTGGGTCCCCTCAGTGCCCACCTCGTCTGCAAGTCCGCCGCTCCTTCGGGTCGTTCGGTCCCTGTGTGTCTTCGCGCCACCTGGGCCTCCCAGGTCCGAGTTCGTCCTAGCCGACCCCTCCCAGCTCCAGCTCTACATTGCTAGCTACCGCCTTTTGGAGCTGGACGGTCTAAAGCCTTCCTTGTCCTACCTCCACCTGTCAAATGAGTCCGTTGCGCTGAGCCCCCCAGGTAGCCCTGCTAAAGAGCAGGCACAGTTGAAAAAGGGAAGCACAAGGCATTTCCTGCTTGCCTTCCAGGTGAGGACCCCTGAAACGCCCAGGAGAATCCATTCCAACTCCATTGTCAGCAGCAGGCCTAGAGTCAAAGATAATACAAAATTTACATGAAGGTAGTAAAAAGGTACATTATTATTTTATTGTAATTTTTTGAAATTATTTCATGATGTTAAATTGCAGTCGCCTCCGTTGTCTGTACTCTGCCGTCTCATTGGAGAAGCAGTTGTGGCCCCATTCCTCATATTATATTACCATGAATTTCTCTTGACCTCCTTCACCGTCTAACCATACGTGTGTTTCTGTTACCCTTACAATTCTTGACAGTAAAGCTAATCTTCGCACTGGTGTGATTTATATACAGTGCTCGTGGTCAGGTCTTCTTTCGATGACAAAGGGGAAAAAGAAAATTTCTCTTTGACCCTGCTTCTGAGTCAGATCTTACTCATCATTAATTTATATTGCCTAAAGAGAGTGACGCCAACAGCTGTTTTTTATACATGCACACACATATATATGTACAAATATTCACTAATCATTGCCCCTTTGCACATTCTGCATCTTAATACTGACCCAGTTTTTTTTTTTTAATTCTCAAGGAACTTGATAGCTATCCTCTTAGTATTCCTTTCACTCCCTTATTTCCCTGATAAATATCAGTTATTACAGGTAACACACTGAAAACTTGCTTAAAATTAAAGCAGACAGGATGGGAGACATTGCAAAGAAGCAACAAAACACCCACTGGGAAGATAGGTTTGGGGGAAAGGTGGATGCAGCTCTTTTTTACACATCTTTCATAGAACCAGGGTGATCTTAGATGAACCATTCACTGACATTGATACTACTATCGGAGCGCTATGGAATTATTCCATTGCTATCCAGGGTGTAACCAGAAAATCTGAAACCCCCCCCAAAATGGGAACAGAAATACTATACTTTGGCACTAGATAAAATATGAATTTTCCATTTGGATCAAAGTTTTCCTGCCATTAAAATATTTTTTCATTTTAATTCCCAAGTGTTTGCCACTAGTAGGGGAAAATCGTTTACAAGGGATAGAGGTTATCATAGAGCTAGAACTTGGTTTGTTATTTGGTTTTTATTATCTGAAAGAATATTACTTTGAGGATAACAGTCTGGCTTCTCTGCTAACTCACACATGGTATGTAATAGATCAGTATTAGGACAGTAGTTAAGGCCAGGGACTCAGAAGCCAGACTGAGTTCAAAACTAGGCTCTAATACTTATTAGGTATTTTCTCCTGGGCAAATACCCAAATTCTTCCGGATGTCAGTTCTTTTATCTATGAAGCGATGGTTATAACAATAATACCTATAGGGCTGTTGTTAGAATTAAGTTGGTTAACATTAAAAAATAATAATAATAATAATAAATAAATAAATAAATTGGTTAACATGAAGCTCTTAAAACAGTATTTGACATTTAATGAGTGTCATAGAAGTATTAGTTCAAAAAAATTAATGTTTTCAGAAGTCCATCAGATTTTCCAAGCCTAATTTTTTCAAGTGGTACAACTTAGATTATGGAACAAATGCTACAGTATTTATTCAGGGGAGCCCCCCTTCCACTGGCCACCAGCTAACAACAAAAACACCAATCAACCAATTAAAACATGTAGAATCAAATATCACTTTATTAGTCATTCCTACATGGTTATGCACACATGGACTATATTATATAATCCATGATAATTTCATCACATATATATATATCATCATATATGTGATATATATGTATATATATCATGGACTTTAATCCATGATTATTCCTACATGATTATGCACACATGGACTATATTATGTCATTCTTATTTTGCATATGAGGATTCCTCTACCATTGATTCTTAGGATCCTTTCTAGACCAAAGCAAATATTCTGTCAGGGGAGATTAGGATATATGCATTATCTTGTAGATATTTTCCATTCTTTCATTTTCAAAGTGAATTGGGAACTTTAAGAATGAACCTTTAAGAATGGGAACTTTATAGACTAGGTAGAAACCTATTTCATTAGGCATGGGAAATTATTTCATCTCAATATAACCAAAGCAAGATGACTTACCTGAGGACAACATTTAAACAATCCCAAGTAGTATCATCTCAAATTGAACTAAGGGGCAGCTGTGAGCTCCAGGCAGGGGCAGAAACCAGATGAAAAAAAGTATCGGGGATGATACACAGTAGCCCAGGGACAACCTCAACCAACCGATAGCCCGGGTCTGGCATGGAAGAGCAGACAGACCCATCACCAACATTAACAAGGCACACAGAAGACATAGATGCTTATCATCTTTACCTTCCCTGTAATAGGAGCAATACCACTATTTCCAGAAGCAAGGGACTTGTGAGCAATGCTCCCTTTCTTTACCACTCTGTATTTCCAGGCTATCGTCACATTCTTACATTGTCTTTCATATCTACTTCTTTCTCTACCTCTGTATGAACACAGTGTTCATTTAGACTCAGGTCATCTCTGCTGGATTCTTCTGCTGTTATAAGCCTTTCCTTCCTAACTTCCTGACCTTTAGTACCAAGCAACTCACTAAGACAAAAATATTTCTTCCTCTCATCACTTGGACAATGTTTCCCCTGCCCTTCATTATGTGCAATGCCCAAATTTTTCACCTGTTTCAAAATTATTTTCCAGAACACCCTGGATTATAATTGTTTAATGTATGTCATCTCTTGGTCCTCAAATCCCCATCCCTCCTATGGCATGCATGGGTGTTTCATCCAATTAGCTTATTTCATGATGTCTTCTTTCTTAGTTATGACTTTTGCAATAATCATATTCTCCCCAATATGGCTCCCAAGTGACTCCTCTTATAGTACTCGGGATTCTACTGGGATCCTGCCTCCTTCATAAGAGAATCCCAGACACATCCACAGACACTTAATTTCCCTGGATTCTACCAGTCCATACCTAAAACAACCACAGCTGGGAACAATTCTCTGCCTTAACATTCAATTACCTTCCTCTAACATAATTGGAGGGAGGGGAGTGTTGCAATGCTGCACTGTTCCCTGTCTTTACCAGCCTGCATTTCCAGGCTGGTAAATGTGTTTAAATTTTTTTTAAAGATTTTATTTATTTATTTGACAGACAGAGATCACGAGTAGGCAGAGAAGCAGGCAGAGAGAGAGAGGAGGAAGCAGGCTCCCTGCTGAGCAGAGAGCCCGATGCGGGGCTTGATTCCAGAACCCTGGGATCATGACCCAAGCCGAGGGCAGAGGCTTTAACCCACTGAGCCACCCAGGCGCCCCTATGTTTAATTTTGACATTTTAATTTTAGCATCACAGGGTTGGAAAGAACCTTCGAGGTCACCTAGGCTAATCTGGAATTCCCTCGACAGTAACTTCAGTGACGGAACTCATTTATTTCGAGGAGTTCTTTTGTTTCTGTTTCTGTTTTTGTTTTTGTTTAAGAGAGAGTCAGGGGCACCTGGGTGGCTCAGTCGGTTGAGTGTCTGTCTTTGGCTCAATCCTGGGATTGAGCCCAGTGGGTATCTGGTTCCCTGCTCAATGGGGAGCCTGCTTCTCCCTCTCTCTGCCCCTACTCATGCTCTATCTCAAATAAATACATAAAATCTTTAAAAATAAAACAGAGAGGGGCGCCTGGGTGGCTCAGTGGGTTAAAGCCTCTGTCTTTGGCTCAGGTCATGATCTCAGGATCCTGGGATGGAGCCCCGCATTGGACTCTCTGCTCAGTGGCGAGCCTACTTCGCTTCCTCTCTCTCTCTGCCTGCCTGTCTGCCTGCTTGTGATCTCTGTCTGTCAAATAAATAAATAAAGTCTTTAAAAAAAATAAAATAAAAAATAAAAATAAAACAGCAGGCGGAGGGGGGTGGAGAAGAAGCCTCCCATCGAAACAGGGAGCCAGATGCCCGTTGGGCTTAGTCCTGGAACTCTGAGCTGAAGGCAGACACTCAGCCAACAGAGAAACCCAGGTGCCCTTAAGGAGTTCTAATTGCTAAAAAGTTCATCCAAAAGATAAACTGACACCTGCCTCCTTGAAACTTCTACCTGTTTCACCCTGGTCCTAGTTCTACCCAGTAGCTGAACAAAACAAATCTAACCTTTCTTCTACACAATCACCCTTCAAATATTTGAGAACTGTCATGTTGCCCCAGATCTTTTCTTTTACTACTTGTATACGTGTATATGCTTGTTTAGTTATGTTTATCTCTGTTTATATTATCTACATGAGCTAAAAACATTTAGGTAGATAAATTGGAAGAAAAAAATATCATTTTATATGTAGCCTTTTTCTTTTTTCTCCCCAGCTTTATTGAAATGTAATTGACATACAACATGCGGTTTAAGTTGTACAACATGGTGATTTGATACACATATTTTGCAAAATGATTACCACCGTTGCTTTAGTAAACACCTCCACCACATCATATAATAACCATTCTGTTTTTGTGGTGAGAACATTTAAGATCTACTCTTATAGCAACTCCCAAGTATATAATACAGTATTATTAGTTATAATCACCATGCTGTACATTAGATCCCCAGAGCTTATCCCCAAATTAGATGTTTGTATCCTTTGGCCAACATCTCTCCATTTCCCCCACCCCACCCCTGCTAACCAGTCTAGTTTCTGTTTCTATGAGTTTAGCTTTTCTATTTTTATTTCATTATTTCTCAAAGGTTTTATTTTTAAGTAATCTCTATACCCAACACAGGGCTCGAACTCACAACCCCTAAATCAAGGACTGAGCCAGTGAGTACCTCGAGTTTGACTTTTTTAGATTCCACATTGAAGTGACACACAGTATTTGTCCCTGTCTGTCTGACTTATTTCACTTAGCACAATGCCCTCAAGGTCAATTTATATTGTTGCAAATGACAGGATCTTATCTTTCTCATGGCTGAATGATATTCCCGTGTATGTGTGTATGTGTGTGTGTGTGTGTATCACATATTTTTTATCCATTCCTTTTAAGCTGTTTGTGCATGCTGTACTTTAGATTTGTTTATGTGTGGTTTGTCTCTGCATTGTTCTTGTATTAAATCTTTAAAGGCCTGTACGGTGCCAAATACAGTTCCATTTATAGATCGATATTTTAAAAGTTTTTTTGGATGACAATGAAAAGGAGGAGGATTCTTATCTGGCTGAGATAGAGTAAGTCATTCTCTTTGAAGATAAGGCGTTGAATTAAATGACCTCTTGTTTTTTTTAGCCCCAAGGGTCTATGATTCAATATTTCTTTGATTAAAAAACTTTATTATTTATTAAAGATACTCTTTCAAACAATTAGCAAAGTGCTATATAAAATGTTACAAGTTGCAGTAATAGCATCTATTCATTGTAAATTAATAAGTTAGTATTCACTCCTTTTCTGTGGTAACAATGACAAGCTGACTAAACAATCCATTTGACATAGCCCATCAGTAAATGTAGTGTAGTAGAACTGGGCCTAGTTTGTAACTTATGTGTCACTATTACACATTGTTTCCGTTAGGTCCTGGATCCCAAGACCCTGAGATCATGACCTGAGCCAAAGGCAGATGCTCAACTGCTCATACACTTTGTTAATTTTTTTCAAGATTTTATTTATTTAAGAGAGAGACAGACATAGCAGAGATAGCAAGAGAGAGCACAAGAGGGAGAAGCAGGCTCCCCACCAAGCAGGGAGCCTGACTCAGGGCTCGATCCCAGGACCACGGGATCATGCCCTGACAGGAGGCAGACACTTAACCAGCTGAGCCACCCAGGTGACCCTACATACATGTTGTTTCAATGTTTCAATTGCATAACAAACCATCCCCAAACCTAGGGCTTAAAAGGACAGTGATTTAATACTCCTTGCAATTCTACAGATGGCTGGACAGTTCTGCTGAGGGCACCTCAGCTCACTCATGTGACAGCATTTGGAGGAAGGGTCAGCTAAGCTGGAAGGTTCACAATGGCCTCATTCACGTATCTGGCAGTTGGAGCCGCTGTCAGTTCAAGCGTCTCGGTTCTCCTCCATCTGGCCTCTCATGGGCTGTACTGTGCCCTCCCCCAAATTCATAGGTTGAAGCTTATGACTCTATTTGAAGATAGGATCTTTAAAGAGGTGATTAAGTTAAAATAAGGTCATTGTGGGGCACCTGGGTGGCTCAGTGGGTTAAGCCTCTGCCTTCAGCTCAGGTCATGATCCCAGGGTCCTGGGATCGAGCCCCGAATCAGGCTTTCTGCTCCGCGGGGAGCCTGCTTCCTCCTCTCTCTGCCTGCCTCTCCGCCTACTTGTGATCTCTCTCTCTCTCTGTCAAATAAATAAATAAAAATCTTTAAATAAAAGATAATAATAATAATAATAATGAGGTCATTAGGGTGACCCTATTCCAATATGACCAGTGTTCTTATAAGAAGAGGAAGTTGGGACACAACCCACACCAGAGAAGATCACATGAAGACTCAGAGAGAGAAGATGGCTATCTACACACCAAGGAGAGGTCTTGGAAGAAACCAACCCTACCGAAATCTTCATCTCATATTTCCAGTCTCCTGAACTTTGACAAAATTAATGTCTGTTGTTTAACTCGCCCAGTCTGAAGTACTTTGTTATGGCAACACTAGCAAACTGAGACAAACACTCTAACCTTAGGGAGTCAGAGGTGAATTGGTTTGCTAGGGCTGCCGTAACAACACACCACCGCCACGGTGACTTACCTGACAGAAATTCGTTTTCTCTCAGTTTGGCAGCCTGGAAGTCTGAGGCCGCAATGTTAGCAGGGCTGATTCTGAAGGCTGTGGGAAAGAATCTGTTCTCTGTCTGTCTCCTAGCTCCTGGCAATTTGCTGGTGATCTCTGGTGTGGAGAAGCAGCATCCCATCTCTGCCTATCTTCACATTTGCTGCTCTTTCTGTCTAAATTTCCCCCCATTTGGGGGTGCCTGGGTGCCTCATTTGGTTAAGCATCTATCTTCCATTCAGGTCATGATCCCAGAGTCCTGGGATCGGGTCCCGCATTAGGCTCCCTGCTCAGCGGGGAGCCTACTTCTCCCTCTCCCTGCTGCTCTGCCTACTTGTGATCTCTCTCTACCTCTCTGTCAGATAAATAAATAAAATCTTTTAAAATAAATAAATAAATAAATAAATTTCCTCCACTTTTAAGGACCTCGGTCCTATTGGATTAGGGCCTATCCTAATGACCTGATTTCAACCTGACTGCCTCCCTACAGACTCTATCTCCAAATATATTCACATTGTGAGGTACTGGGAGTGAAGACTTCAACATACAAACTTTGGAGAAAATATTCAACCCCTAACACAGAGCTTCCTCATAGCATGGTGGCTGGTCTTAGGATTCTAAGACAGCAAGAGTGGAAGCTGCAAGATCTCTTGAGGCTTAGGCTCCAAGACTCTGAAAACACCCTTTCCACCACATTCCATTAATCAAAGTAAGTCACAAAACCAGCCCAGACTTAGTAGAATGGGGAAAGAGACCCCATGCCTTAATGGGAAGATTAGCAGAATATTATAGCCATGTTTTCAATCTTCCATGGGGTCTTATCCTTTTTTACAATTAACTCTATGAACATAGGCTAATCATAAAAGCATAATTCTCAGAATTGGAAGGGACTGAGGCCAATCTTATTTCCACTAATGCATTTATTTCCTCTGCCCCTTTTTTATTCCCATGCTCCCCTTCTCTGTCCATTCTATGGGCTATTCCCACATGAATTCATCAAGCCTCTGTGTCTGAGCTTATGCTGTTACCTCTGCCTCGAAAGTCAATTTCCCCTTCCCTTATTTCCATATTTTTATTGAAGCATAATCTTTATATAGGAAATTGTGCACATATGCGTACTGCTTGATGATGAGTTTCATTAAAAAAAACACATCCCTGTCATCAACATCCAAATCCAAAAGCATAACACTAACAGTACCCCAGAAGCACTCTCATGCCCTCTCCCAGTCTTTACTCATACCCTCCCACACCACAAAAGTAACAACTGTTCTGACTTTAATAGCATACGTTAATTTTTTCATGTTTTTGTGCTTTATATAATGGTAACATACAATATGTAACCTTTTGTGTTTGACACCTTTTCCCCAAAATAATGTGTGTGTGATTCATTTCTATTTTTTTCATACTTGTAGGTTTGTTTTTTTTTTTTTTAAGAAAGCTCTAGGCCCAATGTGGAGCTTGAACCCGTGACCCCAAGATCAAAAGTTGCATGCTCTTCCCACTGAGCCAGCCAGGCACCCCCATATACTTGTAAGTTATTTTCATTGTTGTATAGTATTCCACTGTATGAGGCTATGTTATATTTCATTTATCCTGATGAACATTTGGGTAGTTTTCATTTGGGGCTCTTATAAATACTGCTGTTTTAATATCCTAGTATGTGTTTTCTGATGACCACAGATAAGCATTTTGTTAGATAGTTACCTAGAACTTAGAGTTAGAACTAGATACTATCTGATATTCCAAAGTGCTTTTACCAATTTATACTCCTGCAAATAGTGTGAAAAAGTTTTAGTTGTTCCAGATCATTGTTCACCTCCATCCTGTAAGATTTTAACCCAGTTTACACTTCTTTTGCTGCCTAACTCCTATTCGTTTTTTTAAAACTCAACTTAGGAGTCACCTTCTCTAACCTGACCAACATCCTGGACTAGAAGTCGTTCTCTGGGACAACAGTCACCATCATCTGTACCCTAGTTGTTTGCTTCTTTGTTTTAAGACTTTATTTATTTGAGAGAGAAAGAGAGAGAGAATGAGTAGAAGCAGGGGGAAGGGCAGAGAGAGAGGAAGAAGCAGACTCCCTGCTGAGCAGGGAGCCCAATGTGAGACTCAACCCCAAGACCCTGAGATCATGACCTAGGCCACAGGCAGATACTTAACCAACTGAGCCACCCAGGTGCCCCTCTGTACCCTAGTTTTTAGAAGTTATCTGTTTAGAGTTGTTGAGGTTAGTGTGAAGAATGACCAATAGGCCCATGTTTGAACTGTAACACATCTTTGGTGAGCAACTTACCAGAATCTATTATTATATACACTCAGTATATATACACAGTATATCAATTCATACATTCTTTTATCTAATAATTCCTGCAAACTACTTTTATAGGTACACAAAGATACATGTTCAAGTACAGTCGCAGTATTGTTTGTTTGTTTGTTTGTTTGTTTTAAAGATTTTATCTATTTATTTGTCAGAGAGAGAGAAAGAGAGAGAGAGAGCCCAGAAGCAGCAGGCAGAGGGAGAAGCAGGCTCCCTGCTGAGCAAGGAGCTGGATGCAGGACTTGATCCCAAGACCCTGGGACCATGACCTGAGCTGAAGGCAGATGCTTAACCAACTGAGCCCCCCAAGCATCCCACAATATTGTTTTTAATAGTGAAAAATTGAAAGCAACTAACTAACCATATTTTCAATATGGAAATAGTTAATGTAATGCCAAGCCCTGGTTTATTTGTTTGTTTGTTTGTTTAAAGGAGGTTGAAATAGGTACATGTGTAAGGGCTTAGGAAGATCCAAAGTATATTAGAAAAAAAAAAAAAAAGCAAACAAACACCCTAGCAAGTCACAGAACAATATGAAAGCCTCTTCAGGCGCAGTATTGGGGAACAGGTCCCAGAAGAAGGTGGGGTTGTGTTGATAACCAGACCTGCTACCATCTTGTTTGGACAAACTACAGCATTTGCTATTATGTTTATGCCTCCTTCTGAAAACTCTTTCAGTTTCTTTACCTATAATACGAGGCTAATAATAACATCTATCTTCAAGAGTTGGATGAGGAGTTAATATATGTGAAGCTCCTAGAACAGCCACAGGAGATTGGTCTAGGGGTGGTCAGCTGACCCAAGCTTGACCGATTACAGTCCTTCCCCCCAAAATTTGACAATGAAATTGAAAGACCAGTCCCTCTTTGGGAACCTGGACCATGAGCTGTAAAGAACAAAATATTTTGGCAGCCATATTTCCTCTATCTGGAGTAGAGAAGAAGAGGGAACTGGCATGCAGGGAGAAAACCAAGCATTTATCTTTATAACCTATTTTTTGCTTCAACCAGCTTAAGCTGATTTTCTGCCATAATCCTCACCAATACAATCAATGCAAATGCTCTGCTATAGCCATTTTTCTAAAATTTTTTTTTAAGATTTTATTTATTTATTTGACAGAGAGAGATCACAAGTAGGCAGAGAGGCAGGCAGAGAGAGATGGGAGAGAAGCAGGCCTCCTGCTGAGCAGAGAGCCCAATGTGGGACTTGATCCCAGGACCCTGAGATCATGACCTGAGTTGAAGGCAGACATTTAACCCACTGAGCCACCCAGGCACCCTGCTGTAACCATTTTTATTTGATGCAAATTACTTGTACACAAATGGAAAATTGGAGAACAATATCAGTAAAGCAAATAAGTTGTGCAGTGTATTCATACCTTTCCCAGCATGTTAATGTTTTGATGTGATCAGTAATAATCTTCCTCACAATTAAAGAGAAAGTTTTAGCAACAAATGAAGACTTAAAAACAAAAATTAAAGTGAAAAAAAAAAAAGGGCTGAAAATCCCGCAGTCCTTTATTGTAAATATAAATGCCTTCCTTTATAAGTGTTTTCCTTTAGGGGGCAAGTGGCTAGTTTATTGGCTTCAAAAATTGCTGTATTTTCCACTGAGCTATCTAGAAAAACTCCAAGTGCTGATAAAGGAGCTACAAAGAGATTTTCACACGTTTCCCTCAGGATGCCTTGCCAGGCCTCTCCAGCTTCTTAACTATCTCTTGAGACTCTGCTTTTTACAAAAGAAACAAGCTGAATTTATTGCTCAATGTTCCCCCTGCTAAAATGCAGTTCCCTTTCCAGGTTGCCTGCCTAATTTTTACTTAGCTCGTCGCCCCAGTCTTCCCCTGGGAGGATATCCCAACCCCTAATCTAGGCTAGACTACCTCACCTTCACACTGCTGTGGCCTTTCATAGCAACTGCTTATCCCCTACCAACATCCCACATTATTGTAACGACTTGTTTATTATCTGTCTTCCTCACTAGAGTCTCAGCTTTATGAAGGCAAAGAGAGGGTCGGTCTCATTCACCAGCCACATGCACCAGCAGCTAGTACAGTGCCTAGTGTACACAAAGCGCTCATTAAATATTTATTAAATAAAATAGAACATTAGAAATCTCTATTTTCTATATTGTCTACAAATAACTTTTCAAATATATTTCTTTTTTTTTAAGATAATTATTTTTAAGTAATCTCTATACCCAACATGGAGCTCGAACTTACAACCCTGAGATCAAGAGTCACATGCTCTACCAACTGAGCCAGCCGGGTGTCCCCTCAATTATATTTCTTTTGAAAAGTTAAGTAGAAATCTATCAGAGTAATAAATTTTCATTTTAGGAGATTTGGAAAATGTGGAAAATTATAAAGAAGAATGACAATGTTTTCTATAATCTCACCATTCACATATAAATATTTTTGGTGGTTTTCCTTTTGGGTTTTCCTTTGTGCCTATATATGCATGCATTTAAGTTTTTGTTATTTTGTTATTTTTTAGAAGATTTTTTAAATTAATATTTGACAGAGAGACAGTGAGAGACAGAACACAAGCAGGGGGAGCAGGAGGAGAGAGAAGCAAGCTCCCCACCGGGCTCAATCAGTTGCTTATTTCGATGCTCAAATTTCCCAGATTCGGAAATGAGAGCGCATGTGAGTGAGCCCTTGTGCTCTGTTGACATGTCTCATCATTCCCTGAGCATTTCTCTGCCCTCTGGCACAGCCCCAGAGTCAACTCTTGCCTGCTCCAAATCCATTTCAGACTATTTTTCCAAGGAGTTCTGGTTCCCTTCGGTAGAGGATGGTATTCAGAAGCCAAAATCTAAGCATTAGAGGTACTCCTTTCGGTGTGTTGCTAATCTCACATATTTTCATGAATAAAAGTAGGGAATATTATATATTTTAAAATGTATTTCACATTTCATAATTGTAAATAAATATAGATGTACATTTCTACCTCTATAGATAGAAAAACCATGAACACATCTGGGGCTATTTTCAAGGGCATCAGACCTGTAGTCACACAGGACTCTGCACTTAGAAGGACCCTGAGCTTGGTTTAATAAAAACTCGGCTCTCACCATCTTGAAAGTCTTCTATTTATTTGTTTATTTATTTATATTTTTCTAATTTTTTAGACTTCTTTATTTAGTTTTTAAATTTTATTTATTTATTTTAAGTAATCACTACACCCAACGTGGGGCTCGAACTCATGACCCCAAGATCAAGAGTTGCATGCTCTACTGACTGAGACAGCCAGGTGCCCTGAGGGTTCCTTTTTCTCCCCATACCTGCCAACATTTTTCAATTCTTGTCTTTTTGATTCTAGCCATTCTGATTGGTGCATGGTGATATCTCATTGGGTGGTTTTGATTTGTATTTCCCTGATGATCTGTGATGTTGAGCATCTTTTCATGTGTCTGTTGGCTATCAGTATGCCTTCTCGGGAAAAATGTTTATTCAGGTCTTCTGCCCATTTTTTTTTTAAGATTTTATTTGTTTATTTGACAGAGAGAGAGATCACAAGTAGACAGAGAGGCAGGCAGAGAGAGCGGGAGAAAGCAGGCTCCCTGATGAGCAGAGAGCCTGATGTGGGGCTCGATCCCAGGACCCTGAGATCATGACCTGAGTTCAAGATAGAGGCTTAACCCCCTGAGACACCCAGGCTCCCCTTCTCTGCCCATTTTTAATCAGATTATTACTATTACTACTATTTGGTGTTGAGTTGTATAAGTTCTTTACCATTTTTGGATATTAACCCCTTATCAGGTATGTCATTTGCAAATATCATCTGCCATTCAATAGGTTGTCTTTTAGTTTTGTTGGTAGTTTCTTTTGCTATGACAAAGTTTTTTATTTTGGTGTAGTTGGTATGGTCCTAATTTTTTGCTTTTGTTTCCTTTGCCTGAGGAGACACATCCATAACTATGTTGCTAAGGCTAACCATCTTGAAATTCTTAATTTTTAACAAGGGACCCCCACATTTCCATTTTGCATAGGGCCTCCTAAGTGAAATAGTCTGTTCTGAATATACTAAAAACTTCCATTAGAAGGCAACACTCTAGGGGCGCCTGGGTGGCTCAGTGGGTTAAAGCCTCTGCCTTCCGCTCAGGTCATGATCCCAGTGTCCTGGGATCGAGCCCCACATCAGGCTCTCTGCTCTGCAGGGAGCCTGCTTCCTCCTCTCTCTCTCTCTCTGCCTGCCTCTCTGCCTAGTTGTGATCTCTGTCTGTCAAATAAATAAATAAAATCTTTAAAAAAAAAAAAAGAAGGCAACACTCTATAGGCTTCCTTTAAGCTCCTTCCCTTTCCATAACAGGTAACTCCATTCTCTGCTAAAAAGAAACCTGGCTGATTTTCTGACTAAATTTATTTCTTTGATCATGCCTCTTGTACGCAATAGATCTCCCATGAGTGCTGCTGCTTCCCCCCATGTGGATACTCTCCTCATGACCTTTAGGCTCTGTCACTTCAAACTGAGCCACACTTCCACACGGTTGCTCATTTTATGCTATTCTGGTCCTGACAGTTCATGCAAGACTGTTGCTCCATAGAAATGCTGTCCTTACCCCACCTGAACTCTGACACTCCCCCTCCCCACTGGCTGGCTGTTCTCCCAACATTTTCCTTCTACCCTGCCTGGCTCTGACAGCCCATCCTGAGTCATCTCTCTAGCACCATAGTGCTTAAACAGACAAAAATGGATATAGCCCAGACTAGACTAGAAAATATGAGTATATTACAAGAGTAAGTAGTGTTTCCTGATTTTTTTTATTTTAATCATGTATCAGTGTATGTGTGCAGGCACACATGCGCATGTATGTGTGTATACAACTGGATTGTAACATAAAATACATTGTTTTTACTATAGAGTGAAGTAAAACAAAATTCAAAAACCATATATTCACATTATGATCTCAATGTTGCTTTATTTTTTATTTTATTTTAATTTTAATTTAATTTTATTTTATTTTTAGATTTTATTTATTTATTCGACATACAGAGATCACAAGCAGGCAGAGAGGCAGGCAGAGAGAGAAGAAGGGAAGCAGGCTCCCTGCCGAGCAGAGAGCCCAATGCGGGGGCTCAATCCCAGGACACTGAGATCATGACCTGAGTTGAAGGCAGAGGCTTAACCCACTGAGCCACCCAGGCACCCCAATGTTGCTTTTTTTAAAAAGGACCACACACTTGTGGTGCCTGGGTGGCTCAGTCATTAAGCCCCTGCGTTTGGCTCAGGTTTGTGGACCCTGGGTCCTAGAATCAGGTCCCTATATCGGGCTCTGCATGGCAGGAAACCTCCTTCTCCCTCTCACACTCTCCTTGCTTCTGTTCCCTCTTGCTGAGTCTCTCTCTGTCAAATAAATAAATAAAATCTTAAAAAAAAAAAAAAAGATCCCACACACATACACAAGGAGCAGGAACTATGTGAAGTGATGGATGTGTGTGTGTGTGTTTACGGATGTGTTAACTAACCTTATTGTGGTGATTGTTTCACAATATATACATAAATCAAATAATCACTTTTAACAATTGGGAGCAGAGTTAAAGGACAACTTTCACTTTTAAATCTATGTTCTATAATATTTTAATTCTTAGGATGGAGTAAGTTGCATACTACTTGCTGAGAAAAATAAAAAATATGGGACACCTGGGTGGCTCAGTTGGTTAAGCATCTGCCTTTGGCTCAGGTCATGATCTCAGGGCACTGGGAACAAGTCCCACATTGGGCTCCCTGCTTAGTGGGGAGTCTGCTTCCCCCTCTCACTCTTCCTTTGCACTCTCCCTCTCTCTCTCTCAAAAAATAAATAAAATCTTCAAAAAATAAAAAAGTATAAGCAATTTTGAAAAAAGTAAATATATTCAGGATAATGGGATCCAGGTTTCTCACTATCAGAGAAGGATGTTACAGACATGGAAAGGGAGAAAACCAATGAATAAAATAAGGGATCCTAAGTCCATGCTAATATAAATCAATATATAAATAATTCAAAACTTGAAGTCACAAGTTATGTATATGTTTCAAGTTACCTCCCCACAAAATATGTATTAACAGGTACTTATTAATGAGGAGACACTCTACAATGGAGAAAACTGACAGACACCAACCACCTTAATCAGGTAATTGAAGTGAACAGCATCATTGTGGGACTAATGAACATCGTGCCCAGCCAATAGCTTGCAGGGAGAACATGGATCTTCCTACCAAAAATGAGTCATCAGAATCTAATCATTAGAAACCCCCAACTGAGGGGACACCTGGGTGGCTCAGTTGGTTAAGCGGCTGCCTTCAGCTCAGGTCATGATCCCAGCGTCCTGGGTTCGAGTCCCACATCAGGCTTCTTGCTCAGCAGAGTCTGCTTCTCTCTCCGCCTCTGCCTGCCACTCTGCCTGTGCTCGCTCGCGCTCTCTCTCTCTGACAAATTAAAAAAGAAAGAAAGAAAGAAAGAAACCCCCAACTGAGGGGTGCATGGGTGGCTCAGTGGGTTAAAGCCTCTGCCTTCAACTCAGGTCATGATCCCAGAGTCCTGGGATCGAGCCCCGCGTCGGGCTCTTTGCTCAGCAGCAAGCCTGCTTCCTCCTTTCTCTCTGCCAGCCTGTCTGCCTAGTTGTGATCTCTGTCTGTCAAATAAATTAAAAAAAAAAAAAAAAAAAGAATGAAAGAAACCCAAAACTGCAACCCATTGAAATCCCAAATGAGAGACATTATACAAAATATCCTGAAATCTGCAAAAGTGTATCATAAAAGTCAAAAAAAAAAAAAAAAGACTGGAGAACTATTTCAGAATAAAAGGTCTAAATACTAAAGAGACATTGCAATGTAAAGACAACATGTGATCCTGGTCAGATCTATTTATTACAAGGGAAGCTGGGCAAAATTTGAATGCGATCTGAAGTAAAAGCTACCAGTATATGAGTGTTAATTAATTGTGATTATATAGGTAAATGTTTATAGAAAATGCACACTAATGTAGTGAGGAATAAAGGCACTTCAAATTGGCAACTCAGTCCCAGATGCCTCCCCACCCCCAAAACAATATATAGGTCTCTTAATATTCCCATCATTGACTAATCTAGTAATCTTATAAAAAAAAAAAAA
>NW_022631018.1:825877-828403 GCF_010015895.1 Lontra canadensis
ATATTCCCATCATTGACTAATCTAGTAATCTTATAAAAAAAAAAAAAAAGAAAGAAAGAAACAAGGTTACCTTAGAATGACTTATTTTTTTTTTAAGATTTTATTTATTTATTTATTTGACAGAGCGAGCAGAGAGAGAGGCAGGCAGCGAGAGAGGAGGAAGCAGGCTCCCCGCTGAGCAGAGAGCCGGAAGCGGGGCTCGATCCCAGGACTCCGAGACCATGACCTGAGCCGAAGGCAGCGGCCTAACCCACCGAGCCACCCAGGCGCCCCTAGAATGACTTATTTTTAATGAACACTGGATATCTGTCTGTTGCAGGGTTTTGGAGCTCAAAGGCCAAGAAAGAATTCTTGAGACATTGTACAGTGCAACTTGGTAAGTTTATTTAAGTAGCACAGGGACAGGACCCATGGGCAGAAAGGTTACACTTTTGCCTTATGAAGCTGGTGGGTATTTGCTTAGTGCTCAAGAGAGAAGGGACATGCAGGGATTGTTCAATCACAGAGGCTCTCTTCGAATTTCTACTCGTAAAACTACTTCTTCAAGATTTCTCTGGTGCTTATCATCCAGCTGGATTTTAACTATCAGTGAAGTATACAGGCAGTCATGAGACCCTTTAAGAATGTAGCAACCAGGGATGCCTGGGTGGCTCAGTCAATCATTTGTCTGCCTTTGGCTCAGGTCATTATCCCAGGGTCTTGGGGTCGAGTCCTACATCATCGGGCTCCTTGCTCTGTGGGGAGCCTGCTTCTCCCTCTGCCTGTCCTGCTGCCTGCTTGTGCTCTTCTCTCTCTCTCTCCCTCTGACAAATATATAAATAGGGGCGCCTGGGTGGCTCAGTCATTGGGCATCTGCCTTGGGCACCGGTCATGATCCCAGTGTCCTAGGATCCAGCCCCACATCGGGTTTCCTGCTCCTAGGGAACCTGCTTCTCCCTCTCCCGCTTCTGTTTGTATTCCCTCTCTCACAGTCTCTCTCTCTCCGTGTCAAATAAATAAACAAAATCTCTAAAAAACAAACAAACAAAAAATCTTAAAAAAAAAAAAATGTAGCAATGGGGGGTGCCTGGCTGGTTCAGTAGGAAGAGCATGCAGTGCTTGATCTTGGGGGTGTCAATTCAAGCCCCCTCCTACGTGTAGAGACTACTCAAAAAACAAAGTGAATTTTTAAAAAAGAATGTAGCAACCAGCACATGTTTGTCCTTTATTGAAACCATGCCATGCAGGCTATAGGTCAACCTTCTAGGCTAAAGGTAAACATTTTTCTGTTTCTATCTCTCCTGTCTGCAGTGGTTATTGCGTGTGTGTGTGTGTGTGTGTGTGTGTGTGTGTGTGCGCGCGCGTGTGCGCGCGCGCGCGCGTGCGCGCGCCCGCGTGTATTCTGACAAATTATCTATTAATTAGCATTTGGTCAAGGACTGGGATTACAGTCTCAGAGGGACATATTTCTGAAAATTTCTCATTGCTAGTCTCATCACCATGTCTCTGATATTCTAGGGATTGCCATGCTCATGCTAGAGCAAATCAGGCTTCCCAGTTTGCTGGGGATTGTCCCAGTTCTAGCACTGAAAATCCCACTTACTTGGAAACCCCTTGTGGGGACATGAAAAGTGTCAGTTGTTCCCCACTTTCTAGGGAAAGGTGCAAAAGCCATGTAGCAGCCCACAAAAATTGAGGCTGAAAGCATTTGGTGCCTAATGACTTGGACACAAATTATCCACCTTCTGTAGTCCCTGGTTGCTGTTTTTCCCCTGAGGCTGATGTTGACAATCTTGATTAACCACATTTACAGTAACAGATCATCCATTGTTGCCTGACCCCTCGTGTTGTAATTTAAATGGAAAATTTAAATGCTCTGTGTAACAATCTGGTTTTGGTTTTGCCTGTGCTTTAACTATTGTGCTTTGTATCAAGATGGAGCACTTTTAATTTTTTACACTGTGAATATTGTGACCATGCTTTCTAAGAATTGAGTAATGAAAAACAATTGTACCTACACGAGCAAGACCTACACATGGCTGAAAAAGAAAGCGCCACAACTGCATTATTTTAAGGAGAGGTGGGTAGGAGGGCCCGTATCATAGGATTAAGGAGGTAAATAACCAACAGGGTGTACTGCACGATCTACAGAAAATAATTTGAGGATTGAACCTGGAGAAAAGCAAGGGAAAGTACTGACTTTGACCATCTCACAAATTCAGGATAAGAAAGGCGAGTACTTCTATAACAATAAAAACTTTCATCTCCTCAAAAGACCCCCTGACTCATGTAAATAGTTGCTGTTTAATTAGCTTGGGTGTGCCAAACCAGCTTGGGATGAATATAGCTATTGTATCTTTCCTTGATTGTTTTATGAAACTGGATAAAATTATATTTCTTAATTCAGAGCAACTAAATGTCTTGTTGGGGCACCTGGGTGGCTCCGTTGGTTAAGCATCTGCCTTTAGCTCCCATTGTGATCCCAGGGTCCTGGAATCAAGCCCCAGTTTGGGCTCCCTGCTCAGGAAGGAGCCTGCCTTTCCTTCA
>NW_022631018.1:828503-829377 GCF_010015895.1 Lontra canadensis
CTCTCTCTCTCTCTCTCTCTCTCTCTATATATATATATATATATCTTATTGGCAAACAAAAGGAAAATTTTTGATGGCAGATATTTGGCCCCTTAGAATGTAGAGTGATTCTGACAGGCCCTACCAACAATCATGCTTTCTGCAGTGTACCGAGGGATGCCTGAATCACAGAAACAACAAAACAGTCTCCCTAGCCCTTAGGCATTTGGATTTTTAAAAAGGAGTTTCAAGGGCGCCTGGGTGACTCAGTGGGTTAAGCCGCTGCCTTCGGCTCAGGTCATGATCTTGGGGTCCTGGCATCGAGTCCCGCATCGGGCTCTCTGCTCAGCAGGGAGCCTGCTTCCCTTCCTCTCTCTCTGCCTGCTTCTCTGCCTACTTGTGATCTCTGTCAAATAAACAAATAAAGTCTTTTTTTTTTTTTAAGATTTTATTTATTTCTTTGACAGACAGAGATCACAAGTAGGCAGAGAGGCAGGCAGAGAGAGAGGAGAGAGGAGGAAGCAGGCTCCCCGCCGAGCAGAGAGCCTGATGCGGGGCTCTATCCCAGGACCCTGGGATCATGATCCGAGCTGAAGGCAGAGGCCTTAATCCACTGAGCCACCCAGGCGCCCCAGATAAACAAATAAAATCTTAAAAAAAAAAAAAAAGGAGTTTCAAAGGATCTTCCTGATTTGGCTGAAGATTTTACTGAAGATTTTTTTTTTTTCTTAAGATTTTATTTATTTATTTGTCAGAGTGAGCACAGGCAGGCAGAGTGGCAGGCAGAGGCAGATGGAGAAGCAGGCTCCCGCTGAGCAAGGAGCCTGATGTGGGCCTCGATCCAGGGACACTGGGATCATGACCTGAGCCGAAGGCAGCGGCTTAACCAACTGAG